>NC_090183.1:8146308-8311308 GCF_024679245.1 Pseudorasbora parva
GTTTAAGATCAAGGGTCTCGGCTGACAGAACTGTGGGTATTGTTGGGGGATAGAGAGGACCTCTGATCTAGAATGGCATATTGGGCGAGTGTGTTGTATAGCCGGAGGCAAGGGGAGAGAAGAAGTGGAGGTTGTGTGACCCTGAACGGCGGATTTCTCGGCCTGTGGAGTCCTGATCAGGTCAAAGCCAGAGAGGCAATCAGGAAAGCACACAGTCAGCAGATGAGAGCCTGGGTTCATCAGCATGGTGTCGGCCGTTCCTGACAACCCGCAGAGGAGCTGAGCATTCTGGTTAGATAGAAGAGAATAGGAAGATAAAGAGACAAGAATAAAATGTGACATGCTCTTACGATACTCTTCTGGGTTATAAAGTGTATTAACATTACTTTTGGTACATTGCATCCAGGGCTTGACATTAAAGGTGCCCTAGAATGAAAAATTGAATTAACCTTGCCATTGTTAAATAACAAGAGTTCAGTACATGGACATCACATACTGTGAGTCTCAAACATCATTGCCTCCTCCTTCATATTAAAATCTTGTTTGTGAAAAACACCACGGAAAAACAGGATATTTTCAACATAACGGCAACTGTGATGCAATCGCTGAGATCCTTAATATGTATGCACCCAACATATGCATGTCAGCCCATGTTCATTTTCAGGCGGAACTATGCAGAGTTCAGCACTGTCAGAAAAAAAAAAAGGTACACTGCTGTCACTGGGGCAGTACCCTAAGGTACAAAACTGAAAAGGTACGAATATGTACCTTTAAGGTACTAATTTGCACTTTTAAAGTATTGATATGTACCTTTTAAGGTACTAATATGTACCATTTAGGGGTGAGTAAGGTACAAAGATTTACCTTTTCACTTTTGTACCTTAGGGTACCACCCCAGGGACAGAACTGTACCTTTTTTTCTGAGAGTGAGCAGATAAACAAGCGTCACGCGACGATAGCGAAAACGGCAGATCATCACAGATGTCATGTTCCAGGCTGTGCAGGACTTTGCATAGCCTTCCCACAGATAAACAATGTCAACAGTCATGGTTGATGTTTATTTACAATCGGCTCGTGCAACAATGTAATTCAAAGTAGTTTGTTTCCTCGGCCCATTTCAACATGGATAGTTTTTCTAACTTGGTGCAATAGCAGGATTCGCTCAGCGTCTGATACTAAAGAAAGCGCCGATTTCAACCATATTCTTGCAAGCAGTAAGTAGTGATTTTATCCACTTATTGACTGTCGAACCCATTTCGGATTACTTTGAAAGTTTCATAGTAAGATAACATTACGATAATATCCCCTATGTTGTCTAGATACAATTGGAAACTCCAAGTAGCTCACATAACAGTTTGTCAAATGACAAAGTCAATATTATTTCCTGCCAGTGTTGTCATAAAATACAACAGTAGATACGTATGTCGATCCCTTTTGATGGATTGAAATCTAAATTAGCCTATATTTCATCATTAAAACATAACTCAGAAACTAACTATGTTTACTACTACTGTTTAGTTGCTTACAGATCGCTTACTCGAGTCTTGTAGCTAACATCAACTTCTCCACCATCTAAGTTTAAACGATAGTCATTTGACAAGGCTTCTAGTCAATTTGTTAAATAAATACACATTTTTGAGAACTGAAGTATGATTATTTTGCAGCGGGTGAGTATTAAACATGACACTGACTATTGTGGCTTCTACTGTCACATGCCTGTCCAGTCTCGTGTGAACATGTGGGTTTTGTCAGTATAGCCATTTGTGCTTCTGTCATTAGCTGTGTCTCATTTCGTTAAATTTCGAAGGCTGCGTCCTCCGGAGGACACGTCCTGTGTAGGATGCAATATATGGAGTGTCCTCAATCAGAATTAAACGAGACGTCCTTCGTAGGACACACAGGCAGGAAGTATCTCGTTGCTATGCCAACACGTTCAGCCTTTTTGCGCTCTCACGGCAGTTATATGAATGAAAATTATTTATAACTTGAAAATGACTAGGAAATGTTTCTTGTCTTGACAGCAATGTACTGTTCTAAATGTTTAAAATGCACTAAACAGTTGTAATCCTGTTTACCACAACTATCTGTTTGAGGTAATAGAGCTTAAAAAAAACAACAAAAAAAGCTTGAACTACTTATTTTAAACACCACACCTAACGCTCGCATGCATATCTGGCGGTGGTGCCGTTTTTTCATATAATATAAAAAAAAACATTGACGGTTGTTAACGGAGACGCGAAGAATTGTGGGTTATCTCCAGCCGTGAAGGCTACACCTCAGGTACACTCCGAATTCCTGTGAAAGAAGGACGCATTCGAAGGTCGCATTTGGAGAGTCCTACTAACTTTTTTGAAATGAGACGGCCTTATGACGTATGCACCCTTCAAATGCGACCTCCAGAGGACGCAGCCTTCTGAAATGAGACACAGCTATGTCTGATCCCTCCCGCCTTGTTATCTAATTAGTGTTTGATTTCTCCCACCTGTGTTCCCTCGGTCCCTGCCTCATTTATTCCCTTTTATAAGCTCCTGGTGTTTGTCAGTCTTGGTCAGATTGTTATGTCTTTGTCTCCTGTTCCCTGTTCCCTGTGATTTTCCAGTTGGTATGTTCTGAGTTATGTTTGATTATGTATTTTGCCCCCTCGTGGGTTTTGTTTGGAGTTTCTGTTTTATGTTGTAAATAAATCACTTTTCCTTGCACTTGAGTCCTCGCACCATTTGCCTTTGTGTTTGTGACCTGACAGAATGATCTGACCTTACTATGAGGACTCAGCAGAGAAGGTCTCCCTCGGTGCCAGGTCCCGGGGTCCCGAGTCAGGGGGCCCCAAGTCCAGACATGGACTGGAGGGCTGTAATGGGAGAAGGTGTCATCCACAACTCCGGTGGATCGCGTTCCGGTGGTCCCTGTGCCGGTGGATCATGTTCATGTATTTGATGAGGCCATCTCATTGGAGCTGCCACGCCCCTCTTCCCTTACCAAAGATTCCCGTCAAATTTGCTTCAGGAACCTGAAAAAGATTAACCAAGACTCTTTAACTACAGACCTTCAGCAATTCTCCTCTGTTGATCTCTCCTCAGTCTCTGAGTCGGTTGACTTCTACAACAAGTCTCTGAGCAGCCTTCTAGATCTTCACGCACCTGTCATAACTAGAATGGTCACCTTCTCGCGCTCAGCACCCTGGTACACCAGTGAACTGCGGAAGATGAAGACGGTTGGGCGCGTACTTGAGAGGCGTCTCAAGCTCTCAGGACTCACTGTTCATAGGCAAGCCTATAGAGATCATCAGAAGGCCTACGCAAGGTGTTTAAGAGATGCTCAGTCACAGTTCTACTCTAGCATCATCAACAATAACCCTGGAAACTCCAAGAAGCTTTTCTCCACTATTAATCACATCCTCAAACCGCAAACTCACTCTTTTTCAGAAGCCACAGAAGAGAGGTGCAATAAGTTCATGACCTTTTTTAGGAACAAAGTAGACAACATCCACTTGCTCCTATCTAGCACCTCCGCTCTGCCTGTCCCGTCTGTTGATCCACAGCCAGGGACCTTCCAACATCTCTGCTGCTTCTCCATCATCACACAGCTCGAGGTTGAGGACATCATCAGAAAAATGAAACCATCCACCTGTGCACTGGATCCTTTTCCTACAGCCTTGGTAAAATCTAACCTCAGTGTCTTAAGTCCATTCATTACCAAGATTATTAATAATTCCCTCCAGGCTGGCCATGTTCCTTCATCTCTTAAAACTGCTATCATCAGACCACTTCTGAAAAAACCTACTTTAGACCCAGATGTTAATGACAACTACAGGCCCATCTCCAACCTCCCATACCTCTCTAAGGTGCTGGAAAAAGTTGTTGCTGCACAGCTTCAGGTCCATTTGGAGCATAACCATCTTTATGAGAAATTTCAGTCTGGTTTCCGCTCAGGACACAGCACAGAAACAGCTTTGGTCAGGGTCACAAACGATCTTTTGATGGCGGCAGATGCTGGTTCCCCATCCCTTCTCATCCTCCTGGACTTAACTGCAGCTTTCGATACAGTTGACCATAACATCCTCCTTCACCGTTTACATTCCACCATTGGTCTCTCTGACTCGGTCCACAACTGGTTTTCTTCTTATCTCACTGGGAGAACTGAATATGTTGCGTTAGGAGAAGCTACATCCCTGTCACACAATGTCACCTGCGGTGTCCCTCAAGGCTCTGTGCTCGGACCCACCCTGTTCATACTCTACATGCTCCCCCTTGGCCGTCTCATCAACCGGCATGGGATTTCTTTTCACTGCTATGCTGATGACACTCAACTTTACTTTAGGACAGTGTTTCTCAAACTTTTTCTGCCATTCCCCACTTTGGAGGTAGGGAAGGGCTCCGAGCCCCACCTGTCCCCAATCACCCCAACAAAATGGTAATTATCTAGGCTTTTAAGTTTGCCTGTTAACATTTATTTTATTAACATCACATTTAAACCTTTCATGCGTACAGTCAAAATATTTTAGCTGACTAAAAGTGTCAGCTGACTAGAGTGTGAGTTTTATTTTAAGGCAACGTTATTTTAGAACGTTTCACCTTAATGTTTCTATGGCAATGCGTCATGTTTATCACGTGACTCACCACAACCAAAAAAACGCTGTATGACAGATGTATCGCTTTTATTACATTATTGAACCGTTTGAACAAATGCACTGCAGTTCAGAGTCCTGTCAATTGGATTTACAGCACATATATTCATCAGCATCTCCTGGAATAAGTGACCGGTGAACTGGGAGAAGAATCGAGCAAACTTTATAGTTACTTACACTATGTGTATCTGATATGAATAAAACATGTCAGCCAATTATATTTGAATGGATTGTTATTGCTGCTTCCATAGCCACTAGTGTGTATTACAAACTCTAACATTAAATGTATTGTTTTACTTGTACTTGTGTATTTAAATGTTACCTATTAAATTAAACCTAAAATAAGTGGTTGAAAACTGCATGATGTATGTCAAGAGCTGAGCGCGTCCGCATTTGGCTCAGTGCCAGCCGAAGCGCGTCCCACCGTTTAATTCTGGCAGTGATGTCACGTCATTGAACATTCTAAATCCCTTATGTGGGTCCGTACTCTCAGGGGCATAGACATAAAAATCCCATGTGGGACCGCTCAAAAGGTTAATAGAGATGGGCACAAAAAATTAACACATTTCCTCCTGTTTGTCGCGCCCCACTTGTCATGTCTCTATTCCCCACCAGTGGGGCGCGCCCCACACTTTGAGAAACGCTGCTTTAGGACAAGTTCATCTCCCTCTGCTGACCTCACACCATCCACTTTGATCACTTGCCTGGATGAGATAAAGGCGTGGATGAAGCAAAACTTTCTGCAGCTAAACAGCTCCAAAACTGAAGCTATCCTAGTCGGCACTCCACTTCAGGTCCAGAAGTCCGTTATCACCAGCATTGCTTTCTCTGATCAGGTCATTCCTCTTTCCACTTCAGTCACGAATCTGGGGGTCAGAATGGAATCACAGCTTACTTTTGAAGCGCACATCAAACACCTGTGTAAGACCTCCTTCTTCCACCTCAGAAACATTGCCAAACTTCGTCCCATTCTATCACTGGCTGATGCGGAGAAGCTTGTCCATGCCTTTATCTCCTCCAGGTTGGACTACTGCAATGCGCTCCTTATTGGCATCCCTAGCAAAAATCTCCAGAGGCTGCAGTGTATTCAGAACAGCGCTGCTAGGATCCTCATGAGGGTGCGCAAATACGACCATATCACCCCCATTCTAAAATCACTCCACTGGCTTCCTGCGTCGTTCAGGATCGAGTACAAGATCTCTCTCCTTACCCACCAGTGCATCCATGGTGATGCTCCCTCCTATCTCAAGGAACTCCTCACCACACAAACAGCCACTCGTAACCTCCGCTCTGTTTCGCTGTATCGCCTCAACTCCCACAGCCAATCTCCGTACTATGGGGGATCGGGCATTCTGCTCTTCAGCCCCCAGTCTGTGGAATGCTCTCCCTGACCACCTGCGGACTCCACAGACTATAGATACTTTTAAGCGTGGTCTTAAAACCCACCTTTTTAGCAGAGCTTTTAATTGACTTTTAATTGACTTGCTACTTGTTTAATTTATTTTATTTTTCGGTTTTATTTATTTATTGTTGTTGATTGTTTTGTTTTTGTTTTTAAATTCTGTAGCACTTTGAGATTTTGTTTAATATAAAGTGCATTATAAATAAAATTTATTATTATTATTATTATTATTATGTATATCTGTATATTCTATAGAATTCAACAACAATTTCTACTGTAATGGGTGAAATGTAAGTAGAACTGTACATGCTTCTTACTTCCATAGATAAATTGCAACTTTGTAACTCGCAATTTAAACCTAAACTTTCCACTAATCTGAGTTAATAACTCGTGTTTCTGACCTGTTTTCTTTCTTTCAGAATAGCAAGATATAAACTCAAAGCTCTGTATTTCTCGCATTCGTGAGTTAATATCCCACAATTCTTACTTTATGTCAGGAAATGTGGCACATTTTTCAGTTTATTCTAAAGTTAGGCTTTATTTGACGGTGATGTTGTTATAGTAACCTCAATTAACAGCATGCAAGGGTTTGGTGTATGGTTAGTTTACTCTATATTAAGCTTGTGTAACATTAAACATAGTCATCTTAAAACAAAGTGTTACTAACTTTAGTAGAACTATTAAGTCCCAAAGTGCACAATGTGCATATACAATGGGCTCCTTGTAATTAATTGTATGGTCATCTGTCATTTTTACACATTCATACATTGGACATAATAAAACCTGTCTCAGAACACTCAATTTATTGCATCTGCATCCACCCCTTTTCTCCACTTGTCCTCACATGCTGAAATGAACAAATTACATGCTCCCATTATTTCAGCCATTGTCAATCAGCAGACCTTCATTCACACACTCAACTTGTCCAGTCAGTGTCAGTCCAGAAGGCGAGGAAAATCCACCAAAGCATTTGGAATGGAGTCAAGCGCATGCAAGCAACTTGAACATTTGTTAAAAATGATTGCTTACAAAACATATTTGTTCATGACCAAAATGCCACTTTTATTAAAGTGTATAATGAATTATTAATGACAGTTTAGATCCGTTTATTGGGTTATGTAGTTGGTGAATTAACAAAGCAGTTTGTACTGAGCCTTCCTTTGTAGGTGAGCTTTGATCTTTCCAGGTCAGTGTTTGAGAATTTCCTAAATTTCTTGTCAATTGTATTGCCCAGCAAACATCATATCATGTTTTCCAGTTTATAAACAGATTTTAAGCCACGGATGATGGCTCCAAACAGAAAGTGAGTAAAATGAAGCTCTAATGAAGCGTAGATAGTGACTGCACGCTTCAGTGCACAGATTCGTACCGCTCTGAGATTACACTGACAAAAACAGCCACATTCATAGAAACACTTTCATATTGTTTTATATATGTATACTTCATCATTCTCACTTTCCTGCTGGCTTGGAACTTTACCACATTACCATGTCAAGGCAATTCAATGGATGTTAGTAAAGGTATAAAGTTAGTATAATTATTCATGTTTAATAATCTATACATATGAGATGAACCTTCATAAAAAGTCTCTTTAATATCGACAGCTGAGCTTATTTAATTACACGTTTTGACATTTCTGGATTCAAACATAGAAACACTTAACCTGAGAAAGACCTAACAGCAAGTTTATAGATGCATGACACCCATTTCATACATTTAACAAAAGTAACATTATGGTGATATGACAATGATAATTTAATTACCATCCAAGCTCAACAAGTATGAAATATCCTCCATATGACTTTCATCCACACAAATTGACAAAATGAAGAATATTTTATTTTCTAATGAAGAGTTTATCAGCTGAAATGATAATCCCGCCACTCTGTAAATGCACCCAACTCTTTAGCACGACACAATCGGTCAAGAGACACACGAGATCCAATTACATTTTACAATCAAAGCAGCTATACTGACGATCACATGAGACTATGTATCAATAGCACTCTCTCAGAAAAAAAAAAAAAGGTACAGTGCTGTCACTGGGGCGGTACCCTAAGGTACAAAAGAGAAAAGGTACATCTTTGTACCTTACTCACCCCTAAATGGTGCATATTATTACCTTAAAAGGTACATGTTAGTACTTTATGAGTGTGAATTAGTACCTTGAAGGTACATAGTAGTACCTTAAAGGTAAATATTAGTACCTTTTCGGTTTTGTACCTTAGGGTACCGCCCCAGTGACAGCAATGTACCTTTTTTTCTGACAGTGCATATGCATATGATACGCACTTTATGGCGTGTATATGACACGCTCTTGGGTAGGATGGGGGTGATGATGCGTATCAGTAATACAAGTGTGCAATGTCATGGAATGTATACGCCAAAATTAGTTTTTCATCTGCATATGATACGCACGTTATGAGTATTCTTAAGTATTTTTTGGCTACTTTTCCTGTAGCTCAGGCTTTGCTGTAGCTCAGACAATTGAGGGTGGTGCTGGCAATGCCAAGGTGATGGGTTTGATTCCCAGGGAAAGCAATAACTGACTAAATGTAACTAGGGACCTCTGTGATATAGAAATTACTCCCCCACGTCTGAATTTTGCATGGCACAGGATAAGAAAAGCCTGTGATTTTACTCAAATTCACTGACTTTTCTCCCGGATGAGGTCAAAGACTAGCCTAGAAATCTAGACGCACCCTAGCGGCAGCAAATCTAATCTGCCCACGAGTGTCGTCTAGCAACTCTCAATACCCTTCTGAGCTGTAATTGCCTAACTCTTGCCGGGGCCAATCACATTGTGTATAGAGTCGGTGGGTGGAGCCATAATGACGACGGCAGAATTGCGTTTGCGTGCTTCTAGTAAACACAGAAACTGGCAAACGGCAGTCTTTCGAATCAGCTTTGACCGCGACTCTTGAAGACTTGGAGTTAAGCTTTTCTCTGAGAAAAGAACAAAGAACGTCACTGAAGTCATTCTTAAAAAGGGAAGATGTGTTCTGAGTTTTGCTGACCGGATACGGCGAATGTTTAATCTATCAACAAGCTCTGTTTCACCTTTGTTGCTCTGGTTGGTGGTAGCGCTATCCTATCGCGTGCAGAGGGAGTTTGAAAGACAACCGTTTATCCCGCCCCTCGGATTGAGCTGTCAATGGTGAGTTTCCAGACCAAACATCTTGATGTGGGTCTGGCTTGTCAGGCTAGTCAAAGACCTTTCAAGACCTTTTCTTGAAAAAAAATTGTTATAGATAGCCTATACCGGTATGAAATCATAAACAGTCATATTGTTTTTGATTGTTTTATAGTAATACAAATAATTTAGTTCAGTTAGAGAACAGAAGCTACATTTAAAAACTGAGCTGAGCACAGACCAGCGGTAGGAGTCAGATTTCATTTATCACGAGTGAGAAGCTGACAATACATGGCGGAAGATTCAGTTTCAAAGCTAAACTTAAAAGCGTCTATTTCAGCAAGTTTGTCATATTACTGTGCTGTTGTTATATTTTTCATTAAGAATAGTATTGATATTAATAGAACGAGTGTGAAATCCCGTGGAATGGATACGCCAAAATGAGTTGCATATGCTACGCAGTTTTTCATTTGCATATGATACGCACTTTATGGTGTGCATATGACACGCTCATGGATAGGATTAGGGTGGTGGATGGCGGGTTCGTACATATAATACGCCATAAAGTGCGTATCATATTCACATAAAAAACTGCGTACCATATGCACGCCAAAACTCATATTGCCGTATCCATTCCACAGGATTGCACACTCGTACTATTGATACGCATTTTCATGAGATCGGGCTCTTAAGATCACAGACATTCTATGCAATTATTACAAATCAACAGATGTCCCCAGATAATACTAATCCCATGCGAATAGGGCTTACATCGCTTTGGATAAAAGCGTCTGACAAATGCGTAAATTTATTTTGTAGTTGTACTGAGTATCAAATATATTAGCAACTCTATATTTTTGAAAAAGTACTTTTTACTCCAATACATTTGAGTTGAGTAATGCATTTACACATTACATTTTGGAAGGCACCTAACTTTTTAGGTGGCATCAAGGCCATACTTTACATGAATGCGAGTGCATTAGCTGGGAGTTGATGAATCGCAGGTGTTTGATTTATGAGATGAGTTCATGATTGCAGGCGTTGATGAATCCAGCACATCCAGTGGAAGAAGGCTTTGACTATTTTACTTAACATTATTTTATTTATCCACTATATTGACAAGACCTTTTTGAAGGATATTGGCTTACTTATGGCCTTTTTGTGTACTTAAGCTTAACTGAGACTTGAGAGTTTGTAGACATCTAAAGGGCTGTTTTGTTGACCTTGATTTATTGCAATATTGATGTGTTCAGTTTTATTTTGATTTTAAAAAAAATAAACATGATGAGCCCTGTCTATGGTGAGTTTCCAGACACAAATGCATAGGTTTAGGAATGTGGTTGGGTTAAGACATGTCTTCAAACATGTGTTTGTCAAAAAAGAAGTAAATAAAATGATGCTGGCTGATTACATTTAGAATTACACTCCACACTTACATGTCATAATGGCAAAATCATAATCCAATTTATAATTTCATTATGATAACATTTCTATCATGTCCAACACGTCTGTTTGTGATGCCAAAGGTTTCTCATTGAAATCAATGGAGTACCCTATATATATATATATATATATATATATATATATATATATATATATATATATATATATATATATATATATATATATATATATATATATATATATATATATATATATATATATATATATATATATATATATATATATATATATATATATACACACACACATATACACTAATGTAAATCAGAGGATTGAATTAACTCAAATAATACCACCGATTGACCACAAGAAATTAATTGATCGATTAATCGGTTAATAATTACTTAGAGCAATGCTAAATATATAAGAGAGACAGGTATCATAAAATTAACATCTAATTTGTTTTCTTATTAGAATAAAAAGGTATTTTCATTGCTGAAATTGCATACATTATATAATAACTGTGAAACAAAACAATTGTAATGCATACAACTGACACATTATATTATATAAAAATCTGATTCAAATGATTTTAAAAAGGTAAAAATAGTTAAATCTAAAACAAAACCTACAACCAATAAAACAAAATAATAGTAATATAAATAACAATAATGCCTAAACATTGTATTTATGGGTAACGCTTTAAATTACCAGCCTGGTCTCATCGTTAATACGTAGGTATTAATACGTTACTTTCAAAGAGACTAAACGTATGTCTTAGTACATTTGGAGAAGTGCTAAAATGTAAAATATAGACATATTTGCAACATTTAAACGTAGTATTATTACATTTTTACAGCTAAAAAACGTAAAATATTTACGAATCCATCATGAAATCTTTTTAAGAATACAAAACTTTATACTGGTAAAAACAATTTTTTTTTGTTATATCATAAAGATATCTATATAATTTCCCTTTGACCATTTTATTGATTAACGTACGATCCCTTAACACTACCCCAAACCTAAACCTACCAATTTAATACAGAATATAAAGAAAATAAAAGGTAAAACGTTGGAAAATGACGATTTTGATAACAATATAGCATTAAAAAAATATTTTGAATGGCTAATCCTACACTTACCCCTAAACCTACCCATTAGGATTTATTAAAACAACGTACTGTTATAAATCAAAGCATAACAGACAGACCAGTGTAATCACAATCATTTATTTTAAAAATGTCAAAAGCGGTACCAAAAGTAGTTCAAATGAAGATGTGTTGCAGTCGCAGTCCTCTCTGGTGGTATATAACGTTAATAGTTTTGTATGAGGTACAGAGCAGAATGTTAGCTATTAATCAATGAAAATATTAATCCGGCTTCTCTCCGTGAAGTTGCGCGTTTCCCATTTCACATACAAATCGACTGAAACACGACATGTCAAAATCTGTGACGAAGCAAGCGAGAGCCAATGAGCGTTCGATGCCACTGCCGTAAATCATGTCGTAACGCTTCATGAGGGCGCGTTTTTTAAATTTGAATTCATAACGAGCGCGAGATTTGATGTTTACCGTCGCGCTACTGAGAGGAGATGAAGACTAATGGAGATGAAGATCACCGGGCTCAATTTGGATTTGTTTCTTGCAAACATATGGATTCTAACGATTTGGATTACAGCGAACGAATAAAGTGTTGTGTTTTGTGAATTGATGTTGTGTTTTGGTGTATCTTGTGATCGCCAGTTCCTGAATAGGAGAAAATGCCTTTTTATATCTCACAGCAAACAACAAGCTAAATACTACAAAATGGTTGGCAAGAATGTTATTCATCTGACGGTTTTAAAATTCAGTCTTCTTTTAACATTATCTAGTCATCCGGAATGAGTTTGTAGCAGAAGTCACGAGAGCAAAATGTTATTTTATATCTCTGTTATTTTATATTAGGTTGATTAACTTAGTAAAATGCATTTAATAAATGTGACTGAAAACATGTATTGATGTGACTATTGGATATAAAATAAACAATATTAATGCCACGATTTATGGGAGCCTGGTAACTTACACGTACACACTTGGATACATGATGATGTCGTGCAGTAGCTGCACACTTGTCTTTCTTTAGCTCCGCCCACTCGATACGCCTCCAGCCGCTCAGTTTTTTTTTTTTTTTTTTCGGAAAGACTCGGCACAGCCTATCTTTCTTTTATAAATATAATAAAACTAAAGACTTTTCGGAGATATGAAGGATGCAATACTACTCTTTAAGTTCTCAAGATTGACGTGAGATTGATTGAAAGTGTGAAACTGTTTCACTCCCCCTTTAAATAACAACACATATCGAAGCGGTGAGGCAGATGATTTTCAATTCGATTAACTGAGTTATTCAATGAATCATTTCAGCACTCAATTTTTGTAAGTTGATTGAACTGTTCACTTTTTACAGTGTAATTGTGAATCATTTTGCTGTAGTAAAATATATACCACAATATAAACACTCAATAATATCTCAATAATAAATTCACATAAATCTCTATGCTGCATGACCAGACCACATGATTATTTCCCTCTTTTCACGTTCCCATTTGTCTTTCTTCTTTCTATCAACAAAACAATGTCTTCCATAGCTCGCACCCGTCCTTGCTCTATTTCTCACTTTCTCCATCTTTGAGGCCCTAAAATGAACTACTGCTGACGCTCCTGTGACTCGCTTGCCAGTGTCTCCTCATATCTTTCTAAAATGACATTTCCAGCAAGCTCGGTACACCTGGGACGTCTCCTCCATCCTTTCGTTCTCTGTCTGTTTGATTAGCACCGTGTTCTCCAGGATTCCGGCAAGGGGAGAAGTCGCTCAACTCGGCACACATCTCATGGTCGAGACTCCTGAACTATTCTGCTAGCCTTGATCATCAATCTGTCATTTATAATTTTTTTATATTACTTGCTTCCTAACTGTGTGCGTGCGTGCGTGCGTGCGCGCGTGTGTGTGTGTGTGTGTGTGTTATAGACTCCTAAACGTTTTGTTGTATTTGCATTGCATCTGTACTGCAGTTGAAACTAATGCATCCTGGATGGCTATAATATAATTAATATAAAAGTAATAATAAATAAACCATTTTTTTATGAAAAAAATACTCAAATAAACTGTTTATTTTTTTCTGCTTAAATGTTTAATGTTAATTTTTATTCAATGTGCTAGTTTCTATTTCTTTGTAACTGCCCTCTTTAATCGAGAAAGTCACCATAGTGCCCCCGCGACAAACACGGTTTCTAATTTCTACCCGGGGCGTTTTACCGAAGGAGAGAAATAACATGCATTTTGTATGATCCCTCTTATTTAAATAATATATATATATATATATATATATATATATATATATATATATATATATATATATATATATATATATATATATATATATATATATATATATATATATATATATATATATATATATATATATATATATTTTATTCATACTTTCACAGATTCTGCAAGGGGAAGGCTATGTACAGTTTGGGCATAAGTGTATATATAATACTTTGGTATACAAACAAGATAAAATAATCACTTCATCACTCCATCCAAGGTTTCAAGCTTTAAATAGTTGCACAGTTCAGGTTATACCGTCATTTTAAGCGGCTGAACACGAAGTGAGGATGAGTTTTTGCGCTCTTACGCACACTGGCATAGGTGATGCTCCTCTACTGATCTCACCTTTTTTAAAATGAATCAGCTACCTGACGCTGCATTAAACATAAATTCTTCTCAAGGCTGCAGCTGCGGTATCGCCCGCTCAGATGCTGTTGCTGCAAAGTTGACGAGATCTGTAGTCCTGTGAGTCATTATGCAGTCAAGATCCAGTTAGGAAATGAACAAGGTGTACGTGTGGTTGAGACGGCATTGACTCTATCGATTTGATAGTCATTTGGGAGCCAATTTCTTTCTTCAAAAGCAACCGAGGACATTTAATGCATGAATGATACTCAAGAAGCAGCGATAGAACGAAGGAAAATCAGCAACATCAGCTGCTTCAAGGCCTCATTTGGCTGTTCTATATAAATAAGTTATGGATGGAATCTTGTTGTGTATGTCATGACATCTCCCTTAACAAAACCATCAGCGCTCCCATCCAAGTATAGACATTTTGCTGTTCAATCCCCCAGTGATGGAGAAGTCATGTAAATGCAGACTTCGGTTGTTTTGCACTTGGCACGGCTCTTTTGGGATTTGGGCTGCTGTTTGGGAACTCCAGGTGTTGCACTGTTGTATTTGCTTTGTAAAAAATAACAACAGTGACTTCCAGCTGAACCACGTAGAAGGAAAACATCTGCTCAGAATATCACTTACTATACAAAAGACTATAAATCCCCCTTCACCCAAATGTGTGATGCACATGGCCATTCGATGCTCTATATTCAGCATTTTATGCATAAAGTATATGTAGGGTTATAACTATTACAGTAAGAAGTCATGGCTTTATTCACATCATGCCCCTGTATGTTTCTTTGCATAAAATCTAACAATATATTCCACAATAATGAATTTATAGATAAAATAATATGTGCACAAACTTGTATTTACCGAAGACATGCACCAATTTGATGAAGCTTCACTGCTCTCTCCTGAAGAGGTCACAAAAATGCCTGTGATAAATCCAACCCCTGTTGTTATGTCTGACCCAGGATATGGGTCCCATAAAAACCACCCAAACACTGGGTTGTTGCATCTGACTCAGGATCTGGGTGCACACAAAAACTGCCCAAACACTGGGTTGTTTCGCCTGACCCAGGATCTGGATTACACAAAAACTAACCAAACACTGGGTTGTTATGTCTGACTTGGGATCTGGGTAAAAAAATAAATTAAATTAAAAAAAAACTACCCAAACTCTGGGTTATTATGTCTGACTCGGGATCTGGGTAATATAAAAACTACAAAAATACTGGGTTGTTACGTCTGACTTGGGATCTGGGTAAAAAAATAAATTAAATAAAAAAAAACACCCAAACTCTGGGTTGTTATGTCTGACTCGGGATCTGGGTAACACAAAAACTGCCCAAACACTGGGTTGTTTCGCCTGACCCAGGATCTGGATTACACAAAAACTACCCAAACACTGGGTTGTTATGTCTGACTTGGGATCTGGGTAAAAAAAATAATTAAATAAAAAAAACTACCCAAACTCTGGGTTGTTATGTCTGACTCGGGATCTGGGTAATATAAAAACTGCCCAAACACTGGGTTGTTTCGCCTGACCCAGGATCTGGATTACACAAAAACTACCCAAACACTGGGTTGTTATGTCTGACTTGGGATCTGGGTAAAAAAAATAATTAAATAAAAAAAACTACCCAAACTCTGGGTTGTTATGTCTGACTCGGGATCTGGGTAATATAAAAACTACAAAAATACTGGGTTGTTACGTCTGACCCAGGATCTGGGTTACAAAAAAATACTACCCAAACACTGGGTTGTTACGCCTGACCCAGGATCTGGGTTACAAAAAAAATACTACCCAAACACTCTATGTCTGACCCAGGATCTGAGTAACACAAAAACTACAAAAACACTGGGTTGTTATGTCTGACCCAGGAGCTGGGCAAAACAAAAACCCTACCTACTATTGAAAAAAAAAAAAATAACCCATAAAAATTAACCAAGCAGTTCAACCCAGGATTTGGGTAGAAAAAGATTTGTTTAGAGTGCAGAAGTGTGATCGTGTAAAATAAGAATGATTTTGTCTTGGATGCGGATGGATGGACGGACGGACGGACGGATGGACAAACAGATGGACGTTACCCAGTATTAATTGCTATTCCGGCTTGGATCGTTTCCTGGTGTCACATTAAGCCATATAAGCACCTTGACTGCTTTATTCAGATTTGGCCTACAGAGGACAAAGTGACTGAAGCAGCTATTTAAGTCATTTAACATGACCATATTGGCTTAGTTCAAACAGATAAAGCTTGTGATAAATGCACTAAGGACAAATAGTTTGCATCCAATTCATCATTGTCTTCTTACAATTGTAAATGCATTGTAATGCATGAGAATGGAAGCAACTCTCAATGGAGCTAGACACAATATGGATCTTGAAGACACTTTCTTCTCGTACACTTCACCAATTACACACGCACGCACGCACGCACGCACGCACGCACGCACGCACGCACGCACGCACGCACGCACGCACGCACGCACGCACACACACACACACACACACACACACCAAGGGATCATGGCCAAGTGTTTTGATATTACTTGAGTTTGGCTCACAAGCCTACACGAGATCATGATGTGGACTACACATTTATTTCACCTTCTGTTTCGTTTTTTTATTCCTTTTTTTAGAACACAAGTTGAAAGCTTTGATTGAAAACACTTTTGCTTTTCCAAAAGACACAACAGTATATGACGTAAAAACAGGGCAAAGAGATTCAAACAGATTCACTAAGGAGATTTCTGAAGTGCACAATATATACATATACTTTTTTTAATAAAAGCTGTATAAAAAAGAGCATTGCATCATCTTAGCTTCATGAGTAACAGGTGAGTGGGCAAAGTAAAAATGTTGAACTTCAGGAAAACAGCCTTTTATATTTCATAGAAGGAAATGCCCCTGTTAGCAAGAACTGCCCTATTCAAATAGCACTCATGAATATTAATGTAATGTATTCCTCACTTACGCTGTGAGTTCTGCCAACATCAGCTTTCGTTGGAGACTTTGATGTTTTGAATTTAAGAGCAGCAGATATCTGGCCGTCTCTTTGATAATGTGAAACTTTGTTGCATGTTCGATGGTAAAGTTAGCAATTTAGTTCAGAATAAAGTACTAGCATACTATATTATTATTTAGTACAAATTTCGTCCCCACTTTACTGTATATTAGGTTGCCTTAAGTACTATGTACTTACAGTACATGAAAAAATAAGTACAGTGTACTTACTGTGTACAAATTGTATTGCAAAGCAACTTTGCTGATATTGAGGTGGGATACGGGTAGAGTTAGGGTCAGGTGTGGTGGTGTGGGTCAGTTTAAGGGTAGAGTTAGGGACAGGTGTGGTCGTGTGGGTCAGTTTAAGGGTAGAGTTAGGGTCAGGTGTGGTGGTGTGGGTCAGTTTAAGGGTAGAGTTAGGGACAGGTGTGGTCGTGTGGGTCAGTTTAAGGGTAGAGTTAGGGTCAGGTGTGGTGGTGTGGGTCAGTTTAAGAGTAGAGTTAGGGACAGGTGTGGTGGTGTGGGTCAGTTAAAGGGTAGAGTTAGGGACAGGTGTGGTCGTGTGGGTCAGTTTAAGGGTAGAGTTAGGGACAGGTGTGGTGGTGTGCAGATGTTACAGACGTAATTACATGCAGGTAGTAAGTACAATTTAAAACACGTATGTACACAATAAGTGCATTGTATCAAATTATTAATTGCAATGTTAGTACATAGTAGTTAAGGCCACCTATATAAAGGGGATCCCAAATTTCTTATGGAAAAGTATGTGGTATGCCTTGATGAATGTTTTGATTCAGATTCTCTACGCCTGCCACAATCATCTGACAATCATTGTCATCGAGATTCAGTACATTTTTGTACTCAACACAGACTATGGTGGATAATTACTAAAGCTTTTGTATATTTAGTTTGATTGCTATACGCCGACTCCTTAGTCTTTTTTAATTAAAGCAATATTTGCTGTTCAGCATTAATCCTAAAATCTGAGCACAGACAATGGCAACAGCACAAAATAAAAATATGACTACATATACAAAAATCAGATCAGACCATACAAAGAAAAAAAAAAAAAAAAAAAAAAAAAACTGTTCAGTTTGGTCTGTTCAAAGTTCCATCAGAGTAAAAGGGCATTACTTATGGTAAGAGCTGTTCTGCCAGCCTAAGACAAGTACCATAATAGCGCAATCAGAGTTTAGTAAGGGAAATGAGTAAGTTGAACACAATAGGATTTTTACTTTCATTTTTATTTTTTTATTTTTTTATGATAATGGCACAGAGCAGGATCCCTGCGGTATTGTTTGCATCAATGATTGCGTTTGATTGACAGTTTGCTCTGTTTATCATAAAGTCCTCTGAGCTTACTCTCATGTCACTGGCTGTTGAAATGCCCCAAAGCTGTTCTCCACATGAATCAGATGGGTCAAACCCATAATGCGACGCTCTCACAGATGTCACTGCTATTTGTTAATTGACAACAGAGATAATTAGCGTGTATTTTGGCTTTAGAGAGCAGAAGCAAAATACCAAATCTGATATTAAAATGATTCATTATACTATGCCATTTTTACAAAAACGTGTCTGAGTCCGCACTTGTCTGTGTTACGATCAACAAGATTTTTGATATTCAGTAAAAAGATAGAGAGATACCTTTAATTATTCATTTATTGTTAAGAATCAAATCTAGCCAAAATGGGAAAGTAATTTAGTCTTTGTGTGGAAGAAAGTAATAATAAAACAAGTGTTAAATACGACTCCTAAATCCAACACATTGGGCCCAATTTTAATTGGGGTTAAAGCGTTGCTTTAAACAAGTGCTTGTCCAAATCCACTATTGCTAATTTAACGAAGGGAAAAATTGGAAAAACACGCCAACAATGCGTTTTCAGACTAGCACACTCATGGGCACATAAATAGGCACAAATTAATTTGCTAAACAACATGGCGGAGGACATTCAGAGTTTAACTTTATGATGAATTAATAAATCAAATTTCAACTTTTGATATATAAAAGGTATGGATGGGCATTCGATTAAATTGTCTAAGTCGATCGTCAGGAGAATGAACGATCGACTATCGATTAATCATTAATATTTTTTTAAATAAAATGAATTATGTAACTTTTCTATTTCAAAAATTCAATGAATACAAAAATGCAGTGTGTTTTTCCTCGATGAGACCTTTATTATAAGATCAACTTGTGGCAGACAGTTAAACTACGTATATGTGCGTGTGCATATGCATTTCTGTTGTTTGCGTTTTTTACCTTTGCACACCAGTAGCCTGTCTGACGCGGCGCTGTGACGTACAGGGAACGCCTATCCTTATGTTATAAGTATATTTATATGTTAAACATAAATATAGACTACTGATACAACAAAGGGAATGACAGCAAAATATGCTACCGAATATTTTGTTCTGTAACAGGTGCAGTATTTCAAAATCGATAATTTTTTTATTTTTTTATTTATTACAATTAGGCCTATATCTGCATTTATGTTAACCTAGACACTTTCAAACATTAAAATATTATTTATTAATGTGCATTCGTGTCAAAATGACATTATAAACATATTTTTGTATTATATTTAGCCTGGAAACGCTTCCAACACACTTGCGTGTTGCGTGAAAAATAGGCGTTGGTGCTCTAGCATGCATGAGTTAGGCGCGGCTCGAGCTGCTTCTGAGACGCGCGTGTCATGCAAGCTCCAACCTGTTAACCAAAATAAAAATGGACACCATGAAAACACCCACTCTGAGGGGACTGACATTGCTGGAATGCACAGGTAAGTTACCTCCGCGCTGACTTTGGCCAGCAGGGTGCATCGTCACAGATATTAACCAGGGATGGATGCACTTTGTTTAAGTGATATATAATTTGACTTGTGGCCATGTTGTACTTCTTATACACCGCATCGCAATGTTTGCAGTGAACTATTTCCGTTTTTTTAATCAAAATGCTCCCACGCCACACTTAGCCGTGACCTCTTCATGAGTATTCTTTTGTTTAAATGTTTTAATTGCTGCCACACAGTTAAATTCATTAACTTGCTTTAAGGCTCACACTACAGCCTGCATTAAAAAAAAATGCATTTGATTAATCGATAACAAATTGACGTGATCAACAAAATTCTTAACGATCAACTATTGATCGTCGATTGATCATGACCATCCCTATAAGGATATCCTGTAAGTTTCAGAGCTAAAAACTTCCTTATTCCTTAAGAAAAGCTTTTATAGACACCAAGCCCAGAAAACGCTTAATCTCAGAATGTGCCTCATCTTGTGGTGAAACACCGCCTCTGCAGAAGAAGATCAACGCCTACTTCATCACTGTCTGTTTAGCCTAATGCCTGTTTTCATTCTAATGCCTGATCTGAAATGTAATGATTCATGTACAGTCCGATGTTATTTGTATTTGCTTCAGTAAATCAAACCGGTGACTTAATGTCAACTTGCGTTGTTTCTCTTATTCGGATGAAAATAATCTGTTATTTAACAGTGATTCAATTATTTAACGAAAGCGATCAAAGAAAATTCCCTTTGCAATCTTTCACGCAGCGTGCACTGCAACTGTCAATCAAACAACGAGAGTTTATCAGTGACACGTTTAACAGGGACTCTTGTTTTATTCAACAAATCTCTTAACTATATCACATTTGCACTGTTAGTTAAGATGAAAACATTCGTTAGTATATAGAAACTGAGTTGCAATGAAGAGATCACTGCTTTCATGCGCTCAGCATGTGTCTGTGATTGGCTACAATGATCATCACTGCAACCCTTCATGCCATAATCTCAATATAATGCCATAGATCTACATTTAATGCAACACTTTTCATGATTAGTTAACCATGAGAGCTGTAATTGTAAAAACGAGTAATACTATTTCCAATGCAAAAATGTTAGCCAATCACAACAGTGGGCAATTAGACTGAAGTCTCCCAGCGGACACACCCTTATTCGGAGCGTTCAGAGCAGAAGGCTAAAATCAGGGTAAGAAAAATGCCTTTTATTTATAAATTGTGGGGAAAAAAAATCATGTAAAAAGCATTCTAACATTATAAGTGCACTCCAGGAAACATCATAAAACAATAATAAAATAAATGCAGTGCATGACTTCATTAAATTAACTTTTCAACAAGAAAAACTACAAATGACTACAAAACATTTTCCAATGCAGGAAATAACATAAAAGTCCATACCAAAGGAAAACAGAACAGAAATCATGACATATTATTCATTATTTTAAGCCTCAATGCCCTTTTAATATCTCTAAAAATAAAACACTTAGTAATGCAGTAAGAGGTTTAAATTTAATGATATTTATTATCTAATGTAAGAGAATGTCAGTATAACGTTACATTTCATTTGTGGGTCTCAAAGATCAATATGGATTGTGATTAAAAAAAGAAAATATAAGAGTAATTTTGAAGTGATTATTATTACACATTATTCATTGGTAGACAAAACATAAAAACAGTCCTAATGTGACATTCTTTGGATGCACTCCTCTATCCTCTCTCCTTCTCTCTCCCCATTTCTTTCTCGTGTTCTGCTCTTTTCTCAGCTCGGTGAGGCAATTTGCCATCATTCTCTCACAGGAGCAAGGAGAACCTCTCTGGCTGCCCTGTTCAGATCCATTAGTGATGCATTGGGATCTCACACTGACACTCAATCCAATCACAGAGCAGACTCCGACCTTGTTGTAATCCCACTCCAGTAAGGGAGACGCCACTATGGGCCCCGGTGCACTGCCTGTTGGGCCCCTGCAGTGGACTCTGTCTCGTGAAATGAATTGGTCTCAGAGGGCGGCATATAAACAACCTCTAGAAGCCTTTAATTTGGAGATCTGAGCCTCTTACCCCCTAAATCTCAGCTTTTAGCAGATTAAATATTTAAAAGATGGGTATTTATTGTCTTTTTCCTCTGGAAGGAGACGGAGAGTCTGCTACACTTGTCTGTCCGTCTTTCTTGGTGTTGTGTCTTTAGGTAAGGACATTCAGTGACATTTGGAGGAAAAACAATGAGATGAATTATTATTATTATAATACTCATTCTGAATAATGCTTCCTTCTGATTTTGATAAAGCAGGTTTGTTAATTTATTGACTATATGCACAGAGCGTTCTTAAGAACTACCGCAATAATATAAGACAGCTGAAATCTTGCAGTGAAATGTCACTTGTTGTTGTGTCGGTATCTTCAATGTCCTTAGTGTAACACTTAGTTTCTAATCAAGTGACAATAGTGACTTAGGGTGCGTTCACACTTGTAGTTCGGTTAGTTTGGTTCGTTTGGTCCGGACAAAAAAACAAAAACAAAACATAAAAGTCCTGGTCCGCTTAGCGTTCACACGGCCATTTTTAACAGCGAACCTAAAGTTACCGAACCAAAGGCATAGGAAGACGGTCACTGATTGGTCAGCTTATATGACGTAGGAGCTCGCTTACCGAACATTCAAAATAACGCTGTGTGCTGGATTAAACGCGATCATTTTATGCGTGTACATGTGGCATTATTTTTACCTGCTGAGAACTCATGAAGAGCTCATAAAATGTTCAAAACATTCAAAACAGCATCAGTATTTCCTCCGTTGTGCAGAAAAGAGACGGCCGTTCTGTCATCTGTACCTGCTAAAAATGGGCAACCCAGGAACTTTAATGAGAAGAGCCAGGTATGCTTTTTGTGTGTTTTTTTCTAGCATTTTCGAAACATGCTCGTCTGACCAAATATTTATTAGGCACTTCCTCATTGCTCCACGTTTGCCCTCTAACGTTATTAAAGTTACTCATTTTGGATACACCGATCTTTCCGCATCGTCAAATAAGCTGCATTATGCGTTGCATCTTGTGACATTATACGTCTGGTTTTTGGTCCGTTTACATGTCTTTGGTCCGTGTTGCGTTCATATATCAATCGAACCGCACCAGAGTTCGTTTGGAAGCGGACCGAGACCCATCTTTTTAGCGGTCTCGGTCCGCTTGTTTGGTGCGCACCAGGGTTCGGATGGCAGCGTTCACATATGTTCAAATGAACCGCACTAACCGAGCAATCGCACCAGGGTTCGTTTTAATCGAACCAAACATGACAAGTGTGAACACACCCTTAAATATTCAGGCCTTTAGCATTAATTTAGCTATTCAAGACAACAGCAAAATTCAATTCGACCATCAGTTTTCAAAGAAAGTGACAACTCTTAGTAAATTAAAAAAATGTTGTGCACTTCAGTTAGACTCATTGAACAAAACTGTAGTTTTCACAAGTGTATTAAGTTTTCTGTGTAATTCATTTACAAGAAAAGTTATTGTTGTTCATGAGACTGTGTGAGTACTTCACAAAACTCTTTCTGGGCGATAAAACAAATACCCACGTTAATCTATTCTCAAAGTTGGGTTGGAAGCTGGTTCTATACTACCCAAGCTATGATTACTTCACTCACTTTCACCTTGATATCTTTTCACCTGTTTACCTATAGCCAAATTGCACTGTAGGGGGCGGGAACGAGTCTTCGAACCTGTGTGTATGCCTGCTGTGAAGTTACCAAATCAAACGTGACGTGCTAACATGGATGCAGGTATGAAGCCGCCGGGTTTGCTTTAGGGAAAATGTATTTTTAAGAAGCTTCCCAATGGAAACTTCAACAAGAATATGGTTGTTTGCACCTTGTGCAATGCCGAATTAGTTTACTGTAAGAGTTTTCCAGTCTCGAGTACCACCTAAACGCACACTTATTGTCATTCCGATTGAAAGATTCAGTGGACTGTTTACATGAGAAGTTATCTAAACCGATCTGGGGTTTACATGTGCTGACTTTCAGTTGGAATCAATTTGTGAAATGCCGCATCACCAGAAATGTCAACGCTGTCCTCTCCAGCATCCGGAATGGGTTACTGGTTTCCATAGCAACTCTCAACGGCCACCAGGACTTATACAGTTTTATAAAGCTATGTATTTGTTGTAAAGTGTAATAATTATCTCAGAAAAATAAATTATTTTGTCAGGTGCAGTTGAAGTAAAAAGTGCCTTGGACAAACAGTGTCAAGATGAGAGGGTGAAGCCAGGCGGTGTCTGCCATTATTCCAACATTATCTTCCTAACGTCTTACGAAATAATAAATTTACCCCTCAGGAAAAAGTACTTTCTTGTCTTGTAAACATCATAGCCTTGTGTGAGCACGGCGCGCGCTGTATATCACATCACATAAGAATGCACACTCAAAAGTAATCGGGTAGGTCGTTTACATTATTACATTTTCCGTTTGATCGGATCATGAAAAGTTTCATCCCACTATACTGTGTGTGCGTCAGTGCCGTCAGCGTCAGTGCCGCGATCGTTTGGGCGCCGGGTCTATTTTTGATGCGCTGCTCACAATGAATTAAAGCCACAGTACATTGTTCTGATCAAAATTAACCTGGTTAACATGAAAAATAACACATTTAATCATGAAATAATTTAGTGAAGTGTTCCGTGTGTTTCTCAGTCACCATATGACATCCGGCGCTGTGAAAAAAAAAAAAAAAGTCACTGCCATAAGTTTTTGCCTGAACTACAAAAATAATTTTAAATAATGTATGCCAGTTTATCTTAAATTAAATATGAATTAAATTATGTATATATTATAACTATATGCTGGCATAAAAACAGAAACAATAAACAAAAGCACATGGTGTCACAGGCAGTGTTCTTCAGAGTGCACCTGGAAAGACAGCAATGGACGACACTCGTCTCATCGTGGAGGTTGAGAAGCACACGGTTCTCTATGATCCACACAATTAGCTTTATAAAGACTTGCAAGTGAATGAAAAAGCATGGGAGGAAGTTGGTGAGCGTGAGCGGCTTTTGGAGCTGATGGTAAGTCATTTTAAAGAGTCACGAACAAATAACTAAAAATGGATAGGTAAATAGAATATACACACATTAATATAGCACACATACAGTATAGACATGTAGATAGACTATGATGTGCGTTATTTTGTAAGTTTTTTAAAAACTTGTTTAGATAATTTGCTCATTTAGCCTACAATATATCATTAAGAAGTTTCCTCTTGAAATTATCTTTAAGAGGTTTATGATGGGTGATGCATGTAAATGTGATGCCTATCCAATATTTCAAGACAATTTCCTGAAGTTTCTCTTTTTAGCAGTGTGCATTTCATGGACATATAGTGCGATGGCCTTTCCTCTATCAAAAACTCGCACTACACGAAATAAAAAAACATCAGAAACAAGTGAAACAATTTTTAAAATAAAATTAGCTTCATGATAAATATTTGCTTTATTTCCATTTCAAATACATTAAAGAGAAATGCAAACTTATCCATTATAGAGTACTCTGTACAAACTGCGTGCGACAAACGCTGCCTGTGTGAAAGCAAAAAGTGCGCGCGCTGCTACAGCTTTAAACACGCGCTGCTTCGGCGCTGCCTACGCCCTGCTTACGCGTGCAGTGTGAAGCCGGCGTTACACAGACAATCAACAGAAAACAGGAAGGAAATAAATACACAGATGAAATACAGATGAATCAAATCAAATGACGAACAGCTGATGAACGTGAGTATCCATGTTGACTGATTGTGGCGGGACAACAGAACAAAGGAAGACATGTCACTAATGATAACAAACAGAATGTCCAAGAAGACAAAAAAACACCCTGAACAAGATTGTGACTGCCTGAAAAATTACTTATTTTCAATGAATAAACATAATTAGAATAAGACGATATAGAGCTGTTATACCAATCAACTGAAATTATTAGCAACAAAATTCAGCTTTGCACTGCAGAGGTGGTACTGATGATGAAATGGTAAATTACAAATGCATAAATAATGCTGAGAATAATGTTTATTTTTTAAATTTATTTAATGTTTGTATAAAAGCAATGTAATGTTTGCCGTCATGCTCTCCTGCTCTTGTGATATTGCTTTATTATAAAATAAATAAAATTAAAATCCAGATGTCATAAAAGTACTTTTTTGCAATAATATGTTGAATTTTCTAAGAATAATGTTAAAAATTATCAAAAAAAAAAAATGTTTTCGGTCATCACATTAAAAATAGCATTGAAGTATTGGAAAAATGTTGCATGTGTGTGTTCAATAAAAGAAACCGTGTTTCTTATTCCAAACTTCCCATTAGCTTTGTCATTATTGCAATCAATAAAACTGGTAACTGCATTCACATAAAAAAAAAAAAAAAAAAAAAAAAAAAAAAAACATTAATGGTTTTGTACCAATGTACAGCGAATACAGAGTGTCTTATTAAAAACAATAAGACATTCAATAAGACATTCTGTACTCGCTGTACATTGATACAAAACCATTAATGGTCGATTTTTGTATTTATTTTTACTCATGCAACATTTTTCCAATACTTCAATGCTATCTTCTGAAGCCATACGATAGCTTTGTGTGAAAGACAGACCAAAATATTGTTTTAATCGGCAAAAAAGCATACAGATTATAATGTGTAGTGTAGTGGAAGTAAACAGCAGCAGAATTTTCATGTTAGAAGAACTAAACATTTATCATTTCATTATGTTGTGACAGAAGCTTTGATTACACATTACTTTTGTTACTTTTTATAATAAAGAAAATTAAATATCAATCAAATTAAAGGGTAATTTGCCTAAAAACATGGCTAGTGCTAGAGCTATTTTTCCTCTCATAAAGTTTTGTGAAGTGATGAAAAATGATGCATATAATTATGCTAATTGTTGTAAATTCAATCTCAACTCCTTTTCTACTTCACAAAAGTTGAAAGAATTTATGCCACATTAGCTATTAATTATGATAGTATAATTATAATTCTCAGTGTCTGTTTCTAGGAAGAAAATTAAATAATCTTATGAGCTCGTAAAGTGTTTATTCATTACTCCTTAACCAGTGGAATCACTCCATATTCAACAGCAAGGTTGCTTGTGAGAAAGCAAACACATGTAAGCCCGCTGAAGTTATCAACTCTTGTAACATTTATTTAACATTTTATAATGCTCCATAACTCATAATAAGATGAAATGGATTATGTATTCATAACAATGTCTGAGCTTGGATTATTTTCTCTAGGGAGCAATAACACTGGAGATAAAACAAAAGCAAGTACTATATCCAAGATATTTTCTTTTGGTAACAAACAAATTTCAGCTCTGTTGCTTTAAGATATTTACTGGTGCTTGATTTTTATTTAATTAAAAAAATGAATGTGCAAATAAATAACAAAAGCTCAGTATGGGTTCAGTTGTACTGTATATGTTATCAACCCCGAACTAAAGCAATGCCATAAGAAAAGCTCTATTTATTGATTGCTTGAGGAATTGAATTTTTCATATTTGTATTTATTCGTTTCTGCGTCATGATTTATGATAACGCTGATCTATGAGATATCCCTATGGGTGTACTGAATCCAGCTCAGCCACATGTATTTAAATATTCATTCAATAATGGTATGTTTCACAGAAGCTTTGTTGACATTTCCAATCAGTCACCGTTATGGAAAGCGTTATAGAAAGCCCTGAATACTCCAGAAAGCTTCCACATCTTACAGTGCTGAGTGCTGCATGTAGGCCTATGCCAGTTTAGTTGATAAAAGCTACTTATAAAATCTGCATGAGTTAAAAATCTGTCAGAAATTCTAAAGTATATATGTTAAGGAAAAGGGAAATGGATGTGGCTGGCAGGAAACCCTTATAGGCTCCATATTTTATTATTAAAATAAATACTTTCAGAAAGAATCCAGTGACTTTGTTTTGCAAGTGTGTTGTCCGATGCACTGAGCAAACCAAGCCTCCAATGAAGACATTTGCTGATGTTCCATTCAATTAAAACTTAAAACGCTTACTAAAAAATGCAACAGGATGGCACTTTAAATTATATTGTATGTCGGACTTGTAATCTTGTGGAAAAACTGATTTCAATACTGGTCTGTTACATCCTAATCTCAGCCTCAGATGTCACACCTGGGCCGCTGTCTGAATGTCTGATGTAATGACACTCTGGACTATGTTCAATCCTTAACCCAATTTAAAACTGTGGGAGCCCACATAAGGTTTCAACTGATTTTATCATTCAAGTTTCACCAGATTTGATCATTTTAAGCCTATGAATACACACACTAAAAATTTGTCCAAACCGTGAAACCATTTGACGATACTATCAATCGTGAGATCAAACATGACCTGAGAAGAAAAACAAATTGATGTTGTCAGCTGGTTCTCCTGGCATGACAAAAAAAAAAAAAAAAAAATACAAAAAAAATACAAAAAAAAAAAAAAAACGTTCTCCCAATTAGAAAGATGAGAGAGGCCTGTAATTGTTATCATAGTACACCTCAACTATGAGAGACAGAATGAGAAAAAAAATTCCTGAAAATAATATTGTCTTATTTTTTAAGATTTTATTTGCAAATTATGGTGGAAAAATAAGTATTTGGTCAATAAATAAAGAAATAATAATAATCTCAATACTTTGTTATATACCCTTTGTTAGCAATGACAGAGGTAATACGTTTTCTGTAAGTCGCCACAAGGTCAGATTTTCAACTCCCTCCAAAGATTGTCTATGGGGTTGAGATCTGGAGACTTGTTAGGCCACTCCAGGACCTTGAAATGCTTCTTATGAAGCCACTCCTTCATTGCCCCATTCATTCTTTCCTTTACACAGATCAGACGTCCTTGCAGAAAAACAACCCCAAAGCAGGATTTTCCACCCCCATGCTTCACAGTAGGTATGGTACAACTCCGCATTCTTTCTCCTCCAAACACAACAAGCTGAGTTTTTACCAAAAAGTTATATTTTGGTTTCATCTGACCATATGCCATTCTCCCAATCCTCTTCTGGATCATCTAAATGCTCTCTAGCAAACTTCAGATGGGCCTGGACATGTACTGGCTCAAGCAGGGGGACACGTCTGGCACTGCAGGATTTGAGTCCCTGGCGGCATAGTGTGTCACTGATGGTAGCTGCTTATCTTTTGCAGATTTAGTCTTCCCAGCCTGTATATATATATTAGCGGTGTAATGGTACATGTATTCGTACCGAACCGTTTTGTTACAGGGCTTTTGGTTCAGTGCATGTATGTACCAAATAGTAGCCTACAAATGCAATCTTTAAAGTTGACAGTTGGCTTGTTTTAAGCATGGAGTATACTTCCAAGTTCCCAAATGAACATATTAGTTTAATTTCATTAATTTTATCACAAAATTCAAACAATAAATCCCGTTCTGACGGTCTTTAATGTGACTGATCACATAGGCGGGTCAGTGCAGACTGTGGCACAGCATGCGAGTGAACACGATCATCTCTTCCTGAAGAATAAACATGGATTAATATATAACAAGTTATGGTCTACATTACAACTTACTGAAATGCATCATATGTGGTGTAATCGCTCAATCAGTGTTTCAACAGCGAAAAGACAAAACAGCTTGCAATGTCCCGTAGCATCATATTTACCTCAGAAGTCATTGAGGGGCCACAGCTGTTAGTTCCCTAAATATATGCACTATATTAGCCTGCATTCATTATATTCTACTTAACGTGTTAGTGATGTCTTGTTTTTTAATGTATGTTTAAATAAATCAGTCATGATTTGACAGCCGTGTATAACTGATTATATTTCAAAAACGAATTTGGAAGCAAATGCAAAACTGCCTTGTGTGAAGCTTATGAGTGTTGATTATTATATCTTAAAAAGGAATAATTGAATTAAGATAATTGAATTAGTAGTTGGGTTCTGTTGTTAACCTTTAATATTACAATGTGTAGCCTTAGTAAGGGCTCCCTAGTTTACAGCATAAAAAGTTTTATAATTTAATTAAAATAAGTAAAGTGTGTTTGTGTGTGTGTGCGCGTGTGCGTGTGCGTTATAATGGGTATTACATCAGAGGCAGCCTTAATTGACATAAAAACTTAAAGTGTGTGGCCTGCCTTACCTGGAAATACTTTTCAAAGTCGTCATCTGATTGGTTAAATTCTACAGGATGTCTGGGAGATGTGTGTGGCCCACCTGTAAACAAAGATGCCGTGATGCAAAACCCTCTTGTGTGTTTACAGCTGTGACAATGAGCACTCATCAGGGTCGACTAAAGGCTGTATTTACAAAACTATGTGAAGTATTTAAAGTTTCTGCCATAGAGTCTTTAGAATAAGCCAGAGTTTTACACACTTCATTTTCATGCCCCTAAACATGACAAGTGTGATTGGTGAAACTGATCTCACTGAAGTCTGTGAAATGAACACAGACCCTTAACTCAAAAATCCGTGGTAGTTTCATGGAATCAACAAAAATTCCGTGATGGGTTCACGGAAGTGATGCCTATGAATGTCAATGACAGGCAGCATCCGTGGTCCGCAGCTTTGACATCATTGGCTGTTGTATGTCGCGTGACCAATTGCGTCATTACGTCAGCTTTGATTGAAAAATGCCATTGGCTCTCGTGTGTCTCGTGACCGATGGCGTGATGCTGAAGAGTCATTTGTATCATTTGAATGAAAAATATGAATGAGTGTGTGTGTGTGTGTGTGTGTGTGTGTGTGTGTGTGTGTGTGTGTGTGCGTGCGTGTGTGTGTGTGTGTGTGTGTGTGTGCGTGTGTGTGCGTGTGTGCGTGTGTGTGTGTGTGGAGCGCGATCATCATTTCAACGATAAAATCATTAAGATCAACTACATGAAGATATCGTTTGACTTCAGAAGATTTGGAATGCAACATGAGTTACTTCTATACTGTTTCTGGTCCATTTTTGCAATAAATAACTGTCTGTGACTGTAGTCTACATTGATTTTCCTGTTATGTGTTTTATATCGTTGAGTGGGTCGGTTTAGGGTAGGAGTGGAGTTAGTTGCTCCAAAATATAAAAGTAGGATATAAATATTAAAAGTATGTCTACTTTTACAAATGCAAATAATTAAATGTGTGTTGGGAATCTGTGTGTGGACCACGGATACTGACTGTTATTGACTTACATAGGCATCACTTCCATGGACCCATCAAGGAATTTTCGCCGATTCCGTGAAACTACCACAGATTTTTGAGTTAAGGGTCCGTGTTTATTTCACGGAATTCTGTGAGACCAGGGCTGCATTTCCCGATAACGTTGTCTCTTAGCGCGTGACGAAGACTCTAAAGGTTTAAGTTAACTGAAGGTATACCATTTCTAGGTGTGTTCCCCGAACTATACCTTAGGAGGTCGCTTAAGGTAAACCTTCTTAAGTGCGACGTTAGCGGGTGCTGTTCGTGGTGGCGGTGCTGAATTGGCTTATATCGATGCCTCAAGAATCGATTATTTTCTCTATTCAGGGTCTGTTTCACTGCTTTATGTGAAAAAAAGTATGTTCTTTATAAAAGAAGCACTTCAGAAATAGTTGAACTTTCATTTATCATTCAAAATTGCACCTAAATTTTACATTATTCTGAAATGAGTGCACGAACCAGCAATCTCATGCTCAACCGCATCATGAGCATCACGCGCCATTTAAATTATTACAATATATTTTCCACAGTGTCTTGATTTACTCCACAGGGATGATTGCCCATGCTCAGCTGCATCACATTATTGTGTAAATGACTTTATATTATTAGATGGCCTAGTCAAAAAAACACAACACGCAAAACTTTTTTATTATATAAAAATATATAATCAGCTGCTACTATATGCGGAGAACAAATAAAGAAACAGGAGAGCCGCCGGCAGCTGATTTCAGGGCTGAGGGGGTAGCTGAGCTCCGTCCAGTTTGTCTCAAAAAAGTTGGTCCAACAAGATCTAAAAGCTGCTGAATTTGCTTTCGTGGTAGGCAAAATTTATTTTTAATAGCAGCTTCTGACATGGTAGCCAGGGGACTAAAGTTTTCACGGCTAAATGGCTCCGCGGTCGGCGCCGTCTTTGATTTAGCACAATTCTATTCGCTGCCTCGCTGCCAAAGTTTGACTAAACTCCCCTCCACAATCATTCCCTTTAAATAGACTCCTAAGCCTTTCCTGTCTAATGGTTTGCCAGCTGATGTACCTTTGGATAATATCATTAAAAAGATAACAACCGTTGGTGTTTGTTATTAAAAAAAATGTATGACAATTTTAATCCTTGCATTAAAAAACAAACAAAAAAACATTTCAACTAGCCTAATTGAACACTGGGTGTATATTACAACTTCAGAATTATATTCGTATAGACTGACATATAAAGAAGCTTTTTGCATAGTGGTGGCCACTAGTGGAATGAACTGTTAATAGGGATAAGGTATTGCTAAGAGTGGTCCAGACCAAACTTACAAAAGTATGACTTACAGAAGGTATTCTTAGTTCGTTTCGGGAAACACATATTAACGTTAAAAGGGGGGGTGAAACACTCAGTTTCAGTCAATCTCATGTCAATCTTGAGTACCTATAGAGTAGTATTGCATCCTTCATATCTCCGAAAAGTCTTTAGTTTTATCATATTTATAAAAGAAATATAGGCTGTTCCGAGTCTTTCCGGAAAAAAACGAGCGCCTGGAGGCGTATCGTGTGGGCGGAGCTAAAGAATGAGGAGTGCGCACACAGCGGTGACGTCCTCAAGCGTGGAGAAACCCATCGCTATCTCAGCTAATACAGATAATGATCCACAATCAAATCTGAGGCAGAAATAAATTGAACACGAGAAACGGCAACATCAGGACGTCCATCTCTGTGGTATGTACTGTATTTAGGGGCCTCTATGTGTCTTTACTCGCAGTTTATGAGGACATGATTCGGTTTATGGACTATTGTATGTGACTAAGTTAGACCTTAGAAGTAGCAAGCAAAACGGTTTTGCACGTCAGAGTCAGACTAGTGTAAAGTTATACAGAACAACAATGGAGTAACCATTAGCGCATTTGAATGACGAAGCACGCGATCGTGTCGTTTACTGATGTTTACTCATGCGACGGTAGCCAATAGCAGAGACATTTGAAGCAGATTTACTCACCGGCTGCTTCCAAAGCAGGACCGAACCTTTATCACTGGGACCGCTCTGTCAAAAACACACTTCTTTGGTATGATTTGGTGAAGTCCTGTGACACCAGTGGCGTGGAAATCCACTTTGAGACACGACTGAAGCGATGCCTTGAAGCTTCCCGTCATTTCTGCGTTCAAATCGGTTCAAATGCAGCGCTGCCTTCCCAGAATGCTGTGCTGAAACGTTGAAGTCGCTCGATGTCAACCATAGGAATAAAGTGGAGCGCGGCGCGCAACATAAGTGTTCACGGACGACTGGATCTGCAGCTGAGAGACTGTTTTCGGCGTGCATTTCCTCTCTCTCGATCTAGTCACGCGCGCGCGCACCCTACCGGGAGAAGAGCCCGTATGGCCCATACAAGAACCTTCCGCTCTATTAACGTCAAGTAGACCCATACTCGAAAAAAAAACTCTCCGAAACTTGTGAGAAACCGGAAGGAGTATTTTTGACACAAAAATACTCTATCAAACGTCCAACATTAGTTTTTGAAACTTTGTCTATGTTTAGGATGGGAATCCATGTCTTTAACAGTGTAAAAAGCTCAGTATGCATGATATAGCATTTTACCCCCCCTTTAAGGGATACCTTAAGGTATAACTTAAGAATGACATAGAGTTAAGAAGGTTTCGGGAAATGCAGCCCAGGTTGGATTGGTTGCATTACATGTCAGTCCGACGGCCTCTGGGCGGTCCTCAGCCTTCAGCTGATGGTATCCAGTCTATGGTGTACAGACCTTCTGCCATCAGTCTCAAGGTCTGGCTACACAAGACTAATAACGACCCATGAACATGGTGTCATCTGGGGAGACATACAAATTTAATTGACATTCGCAGTTAAAAAAAAGCATCAAAAAAGTCAAAGTTCCTAGTAAGATGACAATAAAACCTTTTAGCTTGCAGAGACAGGAGTGGGAAACATGATAATCCTCTGTTCATGATCATACACCTACAGAAGAAATGCTAGTATTGCATAGCATCGTTTATCCTCCGTAGTTTGATTGCTATGAGACATCTTTGTTGACAATCTAAGATCCGACAAGCAATGGTACAGTTGCTATATTTGTACATCATCTTTTAAGCATCTGACAAAGAAACACCTTTATGGTCGGAATCAAATAGGAATATAAAACATCTGACTGTGAAAGTAAGGGAGAGCGGAGCACAGCCTAACAATTTTTGACTTTCTCAAGTAAATTCACTTGTGGTTCAGAGAACTACGCAATGAATTATATATTTTTTTCTGTTTTGAAAGCCACTGTGTCAGATTATGTGGTTTTGATTTATATATTCTTGTCTTGTCATGGACAATAAATATTCCGGACTACACATTGCTTCCCGACCAATCATCGCCTGCCGTCTTTAATGACGTGTGATGTCATCAAAAAGGCCAAAACAAGAGTGTAACCTAAGAACGGCTACCGAAGTGGTGTGTTAACTTCTCTTTCTTTCAGTCTTTCACCTCAAGGGTCGTGGTAGTCCCTTGATGAAACATTATAAAAGCAGAAGTATTGTTCCCATATTTATAGGTCAAATTCCTAAAACGAATTTGGTATTGACCATAGGAACATGTGGGTCTCATGGCCAAACCCATTGATAACCACTTATCTACATTTTACCATTTGCAAAACGAATGTTGCATTGTTTAAATGTTTCTCTGTGACTTCAAGTGTTTTCTTTCCTTTTTGCCATCATGGAGTAATTCATTTAGAATGAAATATTTTGACTCTGGATTGTGAAAGTACACCATCCATAGAAATTCCATAAAGAAACCACTAACAATAACACTACAACTGTAACACCAATCATCATGCTATGCTTACCAGCGAGGCAACATGGAACCCGCTTTTAGGACGAGAAAAATCAATGTTTAATTTCCACTCGGCTCATGTTCTGTGAGCTTTAAGACCAACTTGCCCTTCAAAAACCCCTTCAACTAATGCTTCAAACTAAGAGCATGTGTGTGTGTGTTTTTTTTTTTTTTTTCTTTAAATAAAAAGAGCTTGATTTTTATTTTACTCAGGTGTTTAACGTCCTTTATATATGAACATGTACTTTCAAAGTTCTTTCAAAGTGCGTGTGACATATAAGACCTCAAAGCAATTACAGCTTTTAGCTGCAGCCTCTATTTAATGAACATTTTTGGCATGGCTATAGTTATTTAGAGAGCCCAATAACTGGTGTAATATTCACAGGTGTCGCTTTTTTTCACACTTTTCACATTAGTCTTTAATGTACAAATCCTTGATTTTAAGAGTCTGACACCAAACATAACACTTTAGCCTATGCTCTAAACCAGGGGTATTCAACTTTTACACAGTAAAAAAAAAAAATGTAAAAAGTTACCTGCCTGCCTAAAATTTGGAGTTCATTGAAAAAAAAAAAAAGTGTTAATACAATGAATTTTTTTGAGAATCGACAACGTTTATTCAAATATTATTAAAAGATTGTGTGTGTTTTATTTGTGATGACGCAGTGAAACTTTGTGTGAAGCAGATGAATGTGATTTACCTACATTTTTATGTGGTTCAGTTACAAGCAGCAGCCATATCACCCTGTAGCCCAAGACTGGTTTCCCACTGAAGCTAAGCAGGGCTGAGCCTGGTCAGTACCTGTATGGGAGACCAACTGGGTAAACCATGTTGCAGCTGGTAGAGGTGTTAGTGAGGCCAGCAGGGGGTGCTCACTCTGTGGTCTGTGTGGGTCCTTACACCCCAGTATAGTGATGGGACACTATATTGTCAAAGAGCACCATCCTTCGGATGAGACGTTAAACCGAGGTCTCGACTCTCTGTGGTCGTTAAAAATCCTGAAAATCTCGATGTCCTTCGATAAAGAATAGGGGTGTAACCCCGGCATCCTGGCCAAATTTGCCCAGTGGCCCCTGTCCATCATGGCCTCCTAATAATCCCCATATTCTGATTGGCTTAATCACTCTGTCTCCTCTCCACCAATCAGCTGGTGTGTGGTGAGCGTTCTGGCGCAATATGGCTGCCGTCGCATCATCCAGGTGGATGCTGCACATTGTTGGTGGTTGAGGAGATCCCCTCTTTAATATGTAAAGCGCTTTGAGTGCCTAGAAAAGCGCTATATAAATGTAACAAATTATTATTATTATTATTATTATTACAATAATATTTTGAGTTTTTATTTATTAAACCAATTTTTCCTTCATTATATCAACTCAAATTTTTAATTTCATTAAACTCGCAATTTTAAGGCAACCAGGTTACTTACTCTATTTATGTTAAACCAACAAAAACAATTTTACAGTGTAGGAAATACGCCTCACTACGTTTATCTAGTTTCACGTGAACTTTGTTTTATCGCATTTTCCCGCAACAAAGTGACCATTGCAAATCAATTTGTTCTCCATGTCAAAAGTAGTGCAGGTGCTTTGGAACGAGGCATCAGTTTACCGTCTGGGATTCTGTGTGTTGCAACACCCTGCTGTGTCTGGTGTAGATTTTATTAGTTAAAGTGAAACTAGCAGTATATAAGCAGAGTAATGAATTCAGTGTGATGGCTGAGCAAGTTTTTAATTCAGTATAACAGTTTCATCATCTCAGGTATTCTTGAAATTTACAAGCCACCTGTCAAATTTTGTTTTTAGTTATTTTTGCTCATATCCATTTGAGCCAGATTTGCTGTGACCACAGCCAATGATTATCTAAGAGAATAGTCATTTGCCCCCTCTCGTGGATGACTAAAGATTTGCCAGCAAAATCTCATATATACAGCTGTTTCATGTTTCAAATTAGCTGCTCTAAACTGGGAGCAATTTAGTTTTGTCCGATTGCTACAATTGCTGAAACAAAAAATATAGAATAATATATTGATGATAATATAAAATAATATAAAAGCATTGATGTGTGTCACGTGTGAATAACAGCTTATTCACAGCTTTGATTGGTCAAATCTATTCGTCCCAGATAGCATCATAGTGTCAGCCCAGATCCGGCCAACATCTGTTACACGTAGAAATGGAATACACATGTATCGGATTTGGACCAAAAATATTTTACTGTCTGGGATCCATCCATCCATCCATCCATCCATCCATCCATCCATCCATCCATCCATCCATCCATCCATCCATCCATCCATCCATCCATCCATCCATCCATCCATCCATCCATCCATCCATCCATCCATCCATCCATCCATCCATCCATCCTTTTTTCTTTATTTTGCTGATGTCCATATTTTTGTTAGGGATATTTTGCTAACTTACATAAAAGCCTGGCCCTGTATATGACATCTATTTATGAACATTTACTCTCCATTAGTTAGACAGATGGATGGACGAACGGACGGACAGACATATATGCATTGTGTATTTCCCTGTAATCCTTTATTTTTGTATTTAATGTGTGTTTTCAGCTTTTAATTATCTTCACTTGTATCAAAATGACAGATGCGGAAATTTTGAACATGCACACAAATGCAGAGTCTCACATTAATTCATAAGAAGATGGCTGCAATCCCTTTTACCCCACAGTTCTTGCTATGGAAAATCCACGGCTTGGCTATTAATTGTGTATGCTTTCAAACACTTGTAAATGAGCTTCACATAACTAATTAACAGCAAAATGATGCATTATGGACACACACTGACTTCTTTGGCTATTTCTCTTTGCCATCAACATGATAAAGAGCATACGAAAAACACTACTGTCCTTGTTGTTTAATGGGGGTTTTATTGTTGTATAATAAAATCTCCCCAATTAATCCTGGTCCAAGTCTATATCCAACCCGAAGTCCTGTCAGAGCCCAATTTGTCTTCATAATTGTTTTTTAACAATGGCTGGCAGAGGATTTATAGTCGGTAAACACTACTTTAGAGATGCCAGACTCCACCAAAAACTGTTTATGGTTCTAAGTTACAAAAATAAAGGAAGGCAAAAACATTTTTTTTTAAATGAATTTGATCTTTCATAGGTCAGAGACTGGTCCTCTTTGATGGCTATTGTACCTTCATAAAGATAATATAATAAGTTTAAAAAATACTGTATATTCTCTAGTTCTAGTAAATATATGTAAATCTGTGTTTTAATTGCTACAGACACTCAAAATATCATGATCCCAGTATCCCACTGTGATGCAATTCCTCCATAAGCTACGTGTTTTCCATATATGGGTAAGACTTTCTATGAATCATTATTTAAGCATTAGTAAATAGTCAATTCGTCATTTATAAAGCCTTATTATAGATATTAGTAAGCAGTTTGTAATACAGCTGTAAATGCTTTGTTCTTGATTTATTAGAATATCTATAATGAGTTTATACACTGTTTATACACTGTTTTTGTTGGTTTAACTTAAAAAAAGTAAGTAACCTGGTTGCCTTTGAAATTAAAAATTTGAGTTGATACAATGAAGGAAATGTGTTTAATAAATAGAAACTCAAAATATTATTGTATCTAAACCACATAAAAAATGTAATAAATCATCACATTTGGCATGTTTCACTGCGTCATCAGAAATAAAACACACAATTACCCAATATGCTTACGAAATCTTTTAATAATATTTTATTAATTTAAAATATAAATATATATAAATATAATCTATTTATTTAAATATATATTTATTAAGGTTGCCAAATCTCAAAAAATGCTTTTTCTATTAACTCTTATTATTGATATTAATTTTTAATTTTAATGAACTTAAAATGTTAAGGCAACCAGGTTAACTTCTTTCTAAATATTTTTTTACAGTGTAATAGTTTTTTTTTTTCATACTGTATTAATTATCAATTTATCATTTCTAAATTAGGTATTGCATTATTTACAAACAAGTTTTTTTTTTTTTTTTTTTTTTTATATTTTCCAGTGGTTCATAAGATCATTTAGAAAGTGTAAGCAAATTATTAATAAACTATATACATTTATCTTAAGTCCATGTCAACTAATACAAACCTATATGCATGTCTCTGATACTGTATTTTGGACAAACGTTAATGCTCATTTATTGGGCAGCCTGACCCAAGAATGAATATGAAATAACACTCTGACAATCATTCTGAATAGGCCCATTGCCAGTAGTTGCCCAAAGGAGGGTTAATCGTTTTGCTATAACAGCATTGATTGGTACTAAATGTGAGAGCTGGGCTAATATTATACAGAAACTTGCCTTGAGGAAGTAAATCCTCATTTTAATGGCGAGGAACCCTCTTGGTGTGCATTAAAGGTTTATTAAGATTTTTTTTTTTTTTTTTAAGTAATAAAGATCAAGTTTGAACATAAATGAAGTCTTAGATCATCTGTGGAGAAATATAAGTGAGAACATACCTAATTATTTCACCATGTTAGGAAGTTGGGAATCTGCAGGACGCCAATTAGGAGGACTGTAGCACATTTTATTCTTTCTTCTGTACCACTGAATTTTTTGTGTTTATAACAATATATGTCCCATTTCCTTTGCATTTTTTCAATTAATCAGAAGAAATTCAGTCTCAATCTGAATTTGTACACTCTTAGAAGGTCAGCTGGTCTAGGGGCTTCACTCCTCAAGTTAGCCAGAGAAGAAGGTCACTTCAACACGCTAAAAATATAATTAAGATATAGCACTATTTAGGCATACTGTGTGATATTGATGAAAAAAATATATCTCAAGATTTTCTGGGATTTTCTTGATAACGATAATTATATTATATTTTGCTGAGTGTGTAATTATGCTGGTACCTTGGTGCTGGTGATCAGCTGACTCCTAAAGTTTTTAATATTCTTATTCGGTTTGGTGAGTTCACAGCAGTGACAGAAATCATCTTTTCCAAAAGTTTAAATGTATTTTTTTTGTCCTTTTTTATGAGCATTTTACCTAGTTTTTGATGTTAAACAAAACGTTGAATACTGATATTTAAAAAATATATATTTAAAACATTTAAAACCGCCAGTAGGTCACATGAGTGAGTCATTGAGTCAGCAAGTCACATGAGTGAGTCATTGAGATTCAACCGATTCATTCATTCACCTTAATCTGGCCCTGTCCCAAATGGCACACTTCATGTGCACTTTCGGTCTTGTGGACTTACAATGGCCGCTGCGTGTGCGTGTCCGTTAAGTCCACGAGACCGCATGGTGTCCCATTTGTCATTTTAGGTCTCAGAAGGATGCTTGCGAGTGCCCCCTTTCCGGCCGTTTACGCGCCCTTGATGCGCACTTCTGCCGAGTCCGCACTGCTGCGGGTTACGCAGTGGACTTCTTCCCGGCAGTCAAAGCGGCATTACGTAGTGAAAGTGCAGACTCAGAGGAAGACCGTGAGGGTTTAGGGTGCAATTTGGGACAGGGCCTCTATCTTAGTCACTGAATCATTGATTCAAATGATTCATTCAAAAAGCTGATTCATCAGTAAGGAAACAGTGTGTGTTGCTCAGAGACGCGTCTAAAGTAAAGTAACTTAAAATGTAATTCTTGTTTAGTATACTTGTATAAAACCAATATCACATTTGTTATCATGCTGATATCTTGATTCTTCCTTTAATATGTATAAAAAAATATGAAATGATATAAATATAGACTCACATGCAGTGAAAGCGTGCACCCGCACTAGTCTAATCTTTGAGACTACATCACATAGTGTATGCACACACACACACACACACACACACACACACACACACACACACACACACACACACACTCTCTCTCTTTGGTGTGTGTGTGTGAGGGATATACGTGATAATGTCAGATCGCACATCATTAAAACAACAATTACGATATTATCGCACACGATATATATCACACACCCTTACACTGAGCAAAAAATGAAGCTTCTGCCATGACCGTCCAGTTCCTTGACCTGAACCCTAGAAAAGGAGTGGCTGAACATGAAGAGACGAAACACTATCATGGATTCTAGATGGAGGAATGGTTTCTGATAGCATGTCAGGTGTTTTCCAAACTCATCAGGCATTATAGGAGAAAACTCAGTGTTATCTTGGAAAAGGGGATTAAAAAAAGTATTTATTAAAAGGGTGCCAATAGGTTTGACCAATGTGTGAACGTTTTTATGAATGATAAAAACATTGACAGCCAATCATGATCCATCCTACTGTAGCAAGCTCCAGAATTTAAAGTGGCAGACAAGCACGTGATTAGAACAAGCAGAATGATATCGCCTGGTGGTGTGAATGCTAATATAGTTATCTTTATTGTTATGGTCCTTGGTGTGAAGGACCTTAACTGGCCTTAAGAGTCTATATTCCCACATAAAGTGGTTCTGAAAATTTCACAGTGAGAAGAACCATTTTGTTGCCCAAAAGAACCTTTCAGTGAACAGTTCTTAAAATAACCATGTTGTCTTGATCTGAAGAACATTTTAATAATCTAAAGAACCCGTTGTCCACAAAAAAAAAAAAAAAAAACTTTTGTGCAATGTCAAGGATGCCAAAAAGAACATTCTTAAGAGTGCATGTGTCTTGGTCCCAGAATGTGTTTCCCTGTCTTGTGTGGACTTTTATGTTATTACCTGTTCTAGGCCATATAGTCCTTTAGACCATTAGGCTGGATTGTTCCCAGGGCGTTTTGTTGTATTGTTAGCCCTTGTGTATTTAAATCCCTGTGTTTCATTTGTTCTTTGTCAGGTATTATCCTATTTGGCTGTATGCTCGTGATACTCAGTTCTGTTCATCCGCATATTTATTCTGTTCTGTTCCCAGTTTTTGGCTGTGTTTGTTGTCATTTTATTAATAAAACCCCAGCTGCATTTGGATCCAGTTCTCCCATTTCTGAGTTCTCCTATAGCACCATGCAATGTAAAGCAAACTGTACATCTAGTTCCCTTTCGGGGAACTCGAGCTGCGTCGAAACGCTGTGAGAACGCCTCTGCGTTAATGCGTCGTGAAGCGCCTGTAGAACCATTCCATCGGAAAAAAGATCGATCGTCGGCGTGATGACGTCATCGACCGGAAGCTATAAAACGTCCGTGAAAACAAACAGGAACTAGCTTCTGTGCCTTCAGTAAGCGATCTGTGTGAACCTGTCTGTCTATTTGGTGTTTTTGTCTGTCTATTGAAAGAGTTTTTCCACCCTTTGTTAAATATTCCATATATTTTACAAAAAAGAGAAAATAAAATAGATAGAGAAATGGCGAGCGAAAGCAGTAACTTTAAGAGGTGTGTTCATCCCTGCCCACGCTACATCACGAGTGGGGATACACACTCTCTTTGTGTTGCCCGCTTGGGAGCGCAGCATGCCCAGGCAGCCCTCGAGGGGGCTGCTTGCGAGCACTGTGAGCGTATGCCACTGAGAACGCTGCGCTCCCGCCGGGCACTCTTCGAGGAGGGTGCCTCGGCTCGTGTTCCCCGCGGCTCTGGTCCCGCTGCTGCCGAGGCAGAGCGGAGGCTGCAGTCGTGGGGTTCACAATTGGATGTTGCGGAGGGGTTTGAGACGGGCGCTGCCTTATCTCTGCCCTCACCCGCTCCATCCAGCGGTTCTTCTCGGGGCTTGGAAGCACGCATTGCGGTTTCTTCCCCCCCGAGAGAGCCGCCGGTGCTCCAACTATCCAGCTCCGAGGAGGTGGACGTTGAGAGCATCGCGACTGAAGATTCGCCACTTCAGTCTCCTGCGAGTGATGAGCTCGTTGAGGTTCTAACGCGAGCCGTGGCCAGATTAAACATTGACTGGCCCGTAGAAAGATCTGAGGCAGGAAAGAGACGTTCTAGTAAATTAGACGAAAGATTCCTGCCCGCTCGCGCTTCAGAACCTCAGCGGCGGGGCCTGCCATTCTTCCATGATTTGCACACCGAGGTGGCAACATCATGGAGGAGACCGGCATCATACCGTGTGTTCAGCCCTCAGACTACGGTCTATAGTAACATCATGGGGCTGAAGCACTACGGCTATGGGGCGATGCCAAAGGTAGAAGAGACGCTTGCGAGCCATCTCTCGCCTTCCTCGGCATCGTCCCTAAAGGCCCCGACTTTGCCCACCAGACCATTGAAAACAACGTCGGCACTGGTGGGCAAAGCGTACTCGGCGGCAGGTCAGGCTGCTGCATGCCTTCACACCATGGCAATTATGCAGGCTTATCAGGCTGACCTGCTCAGGGATCTAGATGGACGATGAAGTGGGGGGTGACGTCATAAATGAGCTTAGAACAGCAGCTGATATAACTCTCCGGGCCACCAAAGAGACGGCCAGATGTGTTGGCCGCTCGATGGCAGCATTGGTGGCTACGGAGAGACATTTATGGCTCAACCCCACCGAAATCAAAGAGAGGGAGAAGAGCTTTCTGCTCGACGCGCCGCTGTCTCCTGGTGGCCTCTTCGGTGACGCAGTACACACTGTCACCGAGAGGTTCCAGGAGTCAAAGAAACAAGCTGCGGCGCTGAAGCAGTTTCTCCCTCTCCGAGTCCAGGTCCCTGGGGCTGCCGCTGACATCAGGCAGCCCAAGCCGAGTACGAGCTCAGCTCACAGGGCACAACAAAAGCAGAGCGTCGCCGCTCGGGCTCCCCCTCAGCGCGGGGACCAGGGGCGGCGCTCTCAGACGAAGCCTTCGAGGGGCAGGGCTGATCTGCGGACAGTCCTGATCGCCAAGAAGGCTTCGTCGAAGCGTTCCTGACGCCAGAAGCGTCAGGACGCTGAGGGTGGTTCCCCCCGTAGGGAAACGGTGCTTACCCCTGCCTACGGTACCCGTTTCCCTACGGCACCCTCGGGGGGCCGCGCTGCCAACCCTGCCGCAATGCCGGGGCGCAGTCGGTCTCCGCGGGCCACCCGAGGGTGGTCCGCACCCCCTTCGGGGGGTCCCCGAGCAGTCAAGTCAGTTGTTCCCTGCCGGTCCGCCGCTTCAGGGCACTGTGCTTGTTGCTCAAAATACACCAGAGGCCAGCCTCGAGAGGCTGGTTCCCTTAGTAGATTTTCTAGACGAATGGAAACGTCTATCAAATATATCTCAGTGGGTCCTGCAGATAGTAGAAAAGGGGTATGCCATTCAATTCAGAAGTCGGCCACCTCCTTTCTGCGGTGTCCTACCTACAGTGGTGGGCCCGGAGCAGGCTCTGGTAATGGCACAGGAAGTAGAGACACTCCTGCAAAAAGGGGCTATAGAGAGGGTTTCCCCTCCCAGCAGGGAGTCTGGCTTTTACAGCCGTTACTTCATCGTGCCGAAGAAGGATGGGGGCTTACGCCCGATATTAGATCTGCGGCTATTGAATCGCTCGGTGGCCAAGCTCAAATTCAAGATGCTTACACTCAGACAGATTGTAGCGCAGGTCAGATCGGAGGATTGGTTTGTCACCATAGACCTCAAAGATGCGTATTTTCATGTCTCCATCCGTCCACATCACAGGAAGTTCCTGAGGTTTGCCTTCGGGGGAGAGGCATACCAATATCGTGTACTTCCCTTCGGTCTAGCACTGTCACCCCGCACGTTCACCAAGTGTGTGGATGCAGCTCTGGCGCCGCTGCGTCTTCAGGGCATCCGCATACTGAACTACATCGACGACTGGCTGATTCTAGCGAATACAGAGCAGATGGCGGTTCAGCATCGAGATGCTGTTCTCGCCCATATGTCGAAGCTGGGGTTGAGGCTGAACGCCAAGAAGAGTGTGCTTTCTCCGGCTCAGAGAACCACTTTTCTAGGTGTGAACTGGGACTCGATAATTATGCGGGCGCAATTATCGCCAACACGCATAGCGTCGATCCTGGCAGCCGCCAAAGAACAGAAGCTAGGCCGAGCCGTCACTGTGAAACAGTTCCAGAAACTGTTAGGTCTCATGGCAGCAGCGTCCAACGTGATACCTCTTGGCCTACTGTACATGAGGCCACTGCAGTGGTGGCTCAAAACACAAGGGTTCTCCCCGAGGGGAAATCCGCTCCGCACGATCAAAGTCACGCGGCGATGCCTACGTGCTCTGGTCATGTGGAAAAACCCGGGGTTTTTATCTCAGGGTCCCGTGTTGGGGGCTCATGTTCGTCGCGTAACGCTAACGACAGACGCCTCCCTCACGGGCTGGGGGGCGACCATGAGTGGTCGCTCATCCCAGGGTCTATGGCAGGAACATCAGCGGCACTGGCACATAAATCGGCTGGAGATGCTCGCAGTGTTTCTTGCATTGAAACAGTTCCTGCCCGACCTCAGGGGCCACCACGTACTAGTCAGAACAGACAACACGTCCGTGGTGGCCTATATAAATCACCAGGGGGGTCTGAGGTCTCGTCCGTTGGACAAATTGGCACATCGGATCCTCCTGTGGGCCCAAGGGAAATTGCTGTCAATCAAGGCAGTATATATCCCGGGGGCCCTAAACCAGGAAGCAGACAACCTGTCGAGACAGGGGCCGAGGCCCGGGGAATGGAGACTCCACCCAGAGGTGGTGGAGCTCCTATGGAAGGTTTATGGGAAAGCAGAGATAGACCTGTTCGCTTCGGCAGAGAACTCTCACTGCCCGCGGTGGTTTTCTCTGACCCATCCGGCTCCGCTGGGGCTGGATGCCATGGTACAGGAGTGGCCGAGGCTGCCTCTGTACGCCTTCCCCCCGATTGTTCTGCTTCCAGGAGTTCTGGAGAGGGTACGCCGGGACGGGGCCCAGGTACTCCTAGTGGCCCCGAACTGGCCGACCCGAGTATGGTTTTCGGACCTGATATCTCTCCTGGAAGGCTCTCCGATGGAGATTCCGACCAGGAGGGATCTACTCTCTCAGGCGGGCGGGAGATTCCTGCACCCACGCCCGGAGATGTGGAAACTGTGGGCCTGGCCTCTGAGGGGGCTAGGCTCATAGAGGAGGGTCTCTCGGCCGAGGTCGTAGAGACCATCCTACACTCCAGAGCTCCGTCCACGAGGAAGCTGTACGCTTTGAAATGGAGACTTTTCTCAGCTTGGTGCAGAGAACGCCAGTGGGATCCAGTTAACTGCCCGGTTGGTACAGTGCTGGAGTTCCTGCAGGAAAGGTTCTCTGCAGGGTTGACCCCCTCCACACTTAAGGTGTACGTGGCGGCCTTGGGCGCTGTCCACGTCCCTTGCAGTGGAGTGTCTTTGGGAAGACACCCTCTAATTACACGCTTCCTTCGTGGCACATTAAGGTTGAGGCCAGTTATGCACTCGAGGGTCCCGGCATGGGACTTGGCCATTGTTTTGAGGGGCTTGTCCGGACCTCCGTTCGAACCTTTGGAGGAGGTTTCGGATAAGTTCCTCACCCTGAAAACTATCTTCCTTTTGGCCATTTCATCTCTTAAAAGGATAGGAGATATTCAGTCCCTGTCAGTAGGGCCCTCATGTCTAGAGTTCGCGCCTGGGATGGTGAAAGCATTTCTGCATCCGAGGCCGGGTTATGTCCCCAAGGTTCCTACGAGCCCACGGGGCCCCATCACTCTACAAGCCTTCTGTCCTCCTCCATTCTTGACGTCAGACCAGGAAAGATTAAATCTGCTGTGTCCGGTGAGGGCACTGGATACTTATGTCCACAGAGCTGCCCTGTGGAGAAAAACTGAACAATTGTTTGTTTGCTTCGGACCCCCTAAGAAGGGGGCTCCTGTATCCAAGCAGAGGATGAGCAAGTGGGTGGCCGAGGCCATTTCACTTGCTTATGAAGCTGCCGGGCAGCCATCTCCTTTGGCTGTCCGGGCACATTCTACCAGGGGTATGGCTGCTTCTAAAGCACTTTTGTCGGGGGCTTCCCTCCATGATATATGTAACGCGGCCGGATGGTCGTCTCCTTCTACCTTCGTCAGGTTCTACGAGCTAGACCTGGCATCTACAGTAGGGGCACAGGTTCTCTCGTAACCGTGTGCGCTTCGGTTTCACACATACGAGACACTTGGTCCTATGGCGATGTGGGTATAAGCGTTCTCACAGCGTTTCGACGCAGCTCGAGTTCCCCGAAAGGGAACGTCTCAGGTTACGTATGTAACCCTAGTTCCCTGAGGGAACGAGACGCTGCGTCGCTCTGCCATACTCCCGGCGTGTCCGTGATCACTTACTTCAGGCTTTATCAGAAGTTAGTTCCTGTTTGTTTTCACGGACGTTTTATAGCTTCCGGTCGATGACGTCATCACGCCGACGATCGATCTTTTTTCCGATGGAATGGTTCTACAGGCGCTTCACGACGCATTAACGCAGAGGCGTTCTCACAGCGTTTCGACGCAGCGTCTCGTTCCCTCAGGGAACTAGGGTTACATACGTAACCTGAGACGTTCTCTATTAGGTGGGTGCGCGGAACGAGATGTTGAGTAAAAACAACATTAACAGCAAGTGAGACTGAAATTGCCAATTGTTCAATCCCCAGGGACTCACATATACTCAGCACAACTTAACACTCCAGTAACAATAAGTACAGATGACAGTCGTCAAAGGTTGTTGTTCCTTATTTATTCTTTTACCTCTGAAGATTTATATCTAACCTGACAGAAAAAGATGGTTTAGAATGGGGTATATACTGTTGGAGAGTTTGTGATTATAAGGAGGCAGAATTACGTCAGCTGTTGTAACACAGTGGTTTGTGCCTTCTGTGCTTTTGGTCTGTGCACATTAAATCCCTGAAGAGATCACCTGACCTGACTGCTACATTGAATCGTATCTCAGCGCATGAGCAGGCACCTTGGGATACGTGTTAACAAGGAGAGCAAGGCAGACATGGAACACATAGAACACAGTCTTGTGCTCGGAATTAACAATTAAAAACAGACGCCAAAGGGATTCAACTGCTTTATAATAGCTCTGGCAATGGAGAGAACAGGAAACAAGGTTCTTGAAAACAGAGCACAGAGAAGAACTTTTGTTTCTCTGTGGAGCAACCTTAAAGGCATAGTTCACCCAAAATCATTAGTCTGTCATTATACTCAGGTCTGTTCAAACCTGTATACAAGAAAATAAATCACTTAGGGTGCTTTCACACCTACCTTGTTTGGTCCGGATTTTTGGACTTTTCAGTTTGGTACGAACCAAAATTACAGGTGTGAAACCTCCCTCGGACCATGGTCCGGACCAAACAGACGAAATTTGGTCAGACGAAAAGAGGTAGTCTTGGTCCGGACCAAACAGAACAAAGGTTCGGTTTGTTTCTTGTGTGAAAGCCTTTTCTGTTCAGACTTTCAGACCATTTACAGGAAGTTCTGGTGTAGGATTAGTGAAAAAACACAGATTAAACTCACAGCACATGCAGTGATGGAGCGCACAGCATTTTAAACAGAACCGCTTGTGTAGTCAGCTCACGTGAACAATGTGCTCTGCTTGACTGTATATATATTATAAATATTTATAATATCTGTGAGACAAGTATGCTGAGTTTCGGTTTATTTATGAGACCGCTCCAGTTCGTGTGCAACGCAAATGATCGCTCCGTCACGGGATGTCTGCTATATTATTTATTAAAGCATATTTATTAAATTCAGGCAATTGATGAAACATTTATTAAAATTAAGATACAATTTATACAAAGCTTTCTACAAAACAAAACTTAATGAAGTGGTCAAAATTATTTCTGACTCGATGTCTTTGACATATATTGCACATCTGTGCACGTTTCATAATCAATATAGCTTAGATGAAATTGAAAAATAACATTATAATATTTAAACATAACTATAAAACAAAATACATTGTTTGGCTAAAAAGCTTATCTTCTAGGAGGAGCTCCTCCTTTCCTGTCGGCGTCGATAAAATGTTTGCACAACGAGGAGGTTCATTTGGGGAATTTGCCTCGAGTATAGTTGGTGCTGCAGATAGTAATCCCATAATATTAAGAGCATTGGCAACAATATGAGTCTGTTCATTCATTCTTGTCAAAGTTAGCCGCTGATTTGACAACTTACTGACATCAGACACACGGCCGGCTAACAAACCAATCAATGTTAAGATGCAGCCCACATAGATGATGACGACAGGACGCCAGTGCATAAAGTAAAGTTATTTGGTGCGCTGACATAACTGCAATGTGAAAGCAAACCAAAACGAACCAAATGTATACAATATATCAAAACACGAACTTTGGTTCGGACCTTGGTGTGGATTTTCAGGTGTGAAAACGTCCTTAGTTGCATTGTATTGACCAAAGAAATATCAATATACCCACAGTTTCACAGACAGGCCAGGCATAAGATAGTTCCAGACTATAATGCATGTTTGAGCTTTTTTAACTGAAAGCAACTTGCACTGACATATCTTAATATAGGCCAGAGCCATTGTTTTGTATCAAGATGCACACAAATAATGTTTTTTGTTGTTGTAGTTTTTGTTTTTATCAAAGGCATTTATGAAAGTTACTTAAATGTCCTATTTGACCAGGACTAATCCTGGATTAATCTAAACCATGTCTGTGAAATTCATTCTAATATAATATGATATAATACACTTTATGGTGCCTTTACTTACTCCTGCAATTAATCACAATTAATCGCATACAAAATAAAAGTTCATGTTTACATAATATATGTGTGTACTATGTATAATCACAGTATTTTAAAGATGGCAGCTTTAAAAATAAATCTACATTGTTCATCTGTTTGATCTATCATAAAAATATCTAACCTTTCATTTAAGAAAATAATTTAAAGTGGGGGGTAAATCACATTATGAAATAAATATTTTTCTCTAAAACGCATTGGTCATAATTATTGGCACCCTTTTATTATTAAATACTTTTTTCAATCCTCTTTTTCCAAGATAACATAATAGGAGTTTTCTCCTATGATGCCTGATGAGTTTGGAAAACACCTGACATGGTATCAGAAACCATTCAGAATCTCTCTAGATCCTTCATATTCACAGATCCATGTTAGTGCTTCTTCTCTTCAGTTCACTCCAATCATTTTCTATAGGGTCAGGGAACTGGGACGATCATGGCAGAAGCTTCTTTTTGTTCTCAGGGACACATTTGTGTGTTGATTTTGATGTTTGTTTTGGATCATTGTCCTGATGGAAGAGCCATCCACTGCCCATTATAAGATTTCTAGCAGAGGCCATCAGGTTTTGATTTTGTATCTGTAAGTATTTGCTTGATACCAAGATGTCCAGGACCTCAAGCAAAAAAATAGGATTAAAGATCCAGTGGTATTTTTAACTGTGGATATGGGGTACATTTTACCCATGTTTGCTTTTTTTTTTTTTTTTTTTTTTTTTTTAAAGCTCTTTATTTTATTTATTTTTTATTTTTTATCTGACCTGTGACCTGTGGTCCCTAACCAGGGTCCCTTTCAAAGATTCAGACGTATCTGACCACTGAATATGCTGGAGTGTGTTTCTTGATGAGCGAGGAGGATTTTTCTTGAAACCCTCCCAAACAGTGATGATTGAAGGGGTTGTTACACTGTAAAAAGTAATAAGTTGACTTTACTTGGAAAAGCTGTGGAAACTGATTGCCTCAAAATTTTCAAGCAAATTAGGTCATCATTTTTGACTTGATAATACTTACTACTACTTTGTAGAGTTATCTTGTGTTTTTGTAGAGGTTACCATAAAACCTGAGTACAAGAACTCAATTTCAAAAGTTCAGCCAACTTGCATATATAAGTTGGGGTTTGTAAGCAGAACTCAAACAAAATAGTTATTTTAACTAGTTCTTTTAATGTCTACTTGTTCATTTTACTAGAATAATGTGTGGAAACTGATTGCCTTAAAATTCTCAAGTAAGCTGAACTTAACACTCAGTTAAGTAAGCTTAATTGCATCAAGTTGATCTTACTTAAACCCTTCAAGTCGACATAATTCTATCTGTGAGCTGAGGAAGTGTACTCCCAGAATGCATTGAGCATGAATAAATTAATCACAGGGCAATCGTAACTCCGTTTTGTTATTTTTGGCTTTATTTTACCATTTTATTTGCTGTCTTTTGTCAGTATAACCCCAATAATGACACCAAATGAACTTGTAATGATCTTATTAAGTGTAAAAAAAAAAAATGTTACCATTGTTGTGTTTTGCACGCTGAATGTTGAAGTCTGTGTGTGACTCAAGCATGGTAAATTGTCGGATATTGTCACAAATATAGTCATTGTATCAACACAATAAAAAACATTTTTTTTTAAACAGAAGTGTTAGCAATAAAATGTTAAAATATCATTAATTGGTATTACATTTATATATATGTGTCGGTGTGTGTGTGTGTATATATATATATATATATATATATATATATATATATATATATATATATATATATATATATATATATATATATATACTTATTACTTCCCTTCCTTTGAAATCTGTGATTTCGTGTTGCATTGCTGCATCAATAGGAAGAGATTTATAGTAATATAAATTAAGTTCCAAGTGCCCAACCAAAGGGAACACTGATCACCGTAATGGTGAGAAATTTTAAGAAATGAACATAAATTTATGAAGTCAGCTTATGTGATGGTTTCCAAAATTATTTTGTTGTATTTTCAATAACATTCAAGATGACTGTAAAATGAGTGAATGCAACTAAGAAGAACAATGACTGCCGAAGTGGAGGAAATGAGTGAAAAGTCTATTAAGAATTGCCCCGCCTCAATCTTTTGCCCGCCCACCTGTTTTTTGTGTGTGTTTTTTTCCTTTGGCAAAATTGTACTCAAACCAGTCAAGTAATGTTTACTTGGGTTTTCTAAGTAACAAAGGCATAGCATGCAAACAGTTCAGATTACTAAATTGTTTTAAGTAAATTCTAATTATTGGACATTAGGTAAGTTTACTAAAAAGTCTTAGTAAGAACAGCGTTGGATTTAACAGTGTGAACATGCATTTAGTACAACACACTCAACATTCTTAAGTACAATGTACTAAACTTGCATAGTTTAGCTATTGCATCCGCCTAAAAGTTCACAATACTCAGTATATTCAAGTTAAATCAACAAATTTTCCAAAATCAGTTAATTTTACAAGTTTTTCTTTAGTAGATTCAACAATTACTTTTTACAGTGTAGATACTTTTAAAAAAGCTTCCTGAGCACAAGACTCAACTCTCTGCAATTCTCCATCTTTGATCCTTGGAGACTCTTTGTCCACTTGAACTATTCTCCTCACTGAGCAATCAAACAATATAGACTCACATCCTTTTCCAGGCTGATTTGTAACATTTTAAGTTGATTGGAACTTCTTAATTATTGCCCTGATGGTGGAACTGGGGATTTTCAATGCTTTGGCTATTTTCCTTCGGGCACTTTCTATTTTGTGAAGCTCAACAATCATTTGCTGCATATAAGAAATATATTATTTGGCTTTACTCATTGAGATTAATAATTAAGGGAATTGGCTTGTGATACCTCATATTTTTCAATTTCGACAATTTCGTGTTCCTAGTCACCCCGGTGTGCTAAAAATTTAAATAACAATGAGAATATACTTCAGAGATATTTTAATCATAAAATATTTTAGTAATGCCAGTAATTGTGGCCAATGTGTTTTGGAGAAGAAAAAAAGAAAAAAAAAAATATTTCATAATGTGTTTTTCTCCTGGCTTTCCATTCTTTTACTTCAATGAAAGGTTAGATTTGTTGAATGACAAATCAAAAGGATAAACAATGTAGATTTATTTTTACCAAGGGTGCTAATATTTCTGTCCATGACTGTACATGAAGGGGAGGTGCATGTGTGTGTGTGTGTGTGTGTGTGTGTGTATCCTGACCAAATATCTCATGGTTTGTAATCATGCATAATTTACTATAGTAATCACATGTAGTAGCATGTACACATCACCTTAAAATAAAATGTTACCTAATATAATATAATTAATGTAATGTAATGTTAAACAGAATATTTATTTTGGATAAACTACTGAATGTGGCTCTACAGCCGAGGAAGTGTACAGCCACTACAAACCACAGTGTTACAAACCACTTTTGTCAGTTTAGCCCAATTAATCTTTCCAAGTTAGAAAGCCTTGCTCTGAAAATAGCAGATATTTATCAGAGTTCGGTTATGTCATTCTGAAAGCCATTTAAGGCAATTATGAAAAATCCAAATGAGGATGATTAAAAAGTAATAGCCTAAAATGTGCAAATCCAATCTGAGTGCATTTTATGAAATGGGATTTCAATGGATGAGAACAGCATTAATAAAAACTCATATTTCTGATGTTGTTTGGTTTAATGTAAGAGTGAGATATTAAATAGGATTGTGTTGCACCATACCAACAAATGCATTTATTTTTGCAACAAATTTAGGAGCATAATCATAATGATAATGGCTCTTTGATAGCTTAAATATTTTGTCCAATTACTGCTTTATGCTTTTCTGTCACCACCCCCTTCTTTAACATCAATTTTGTGTTCTACTTAAAGGGTTAGTTCACCCAGAATTGAAAATTAGCCTATGATTTACTCACCTTCAAGTCTTTCTAGGTGTAAATTACATTCTTCTTTCATGATGAAAATCGGTGTTATATTAAAAATGTGCTAGCTCTTCCAAGCGTTATAATGGCACTCATTTCTGAAGTCCATAAAAGTGCATCTATCCATTGTATAGCTGATATTATTCATAATAAAGACCTTCTGAAGCGAAGTGGTGCATATGTGGAAGAAAAATATCAATATTCAACACTTTATAGACTAAAATGACTAGCTTCCGGTGGTCAACGACAAGTCGACTTTTGCTTTAGTTATAATGTATTCTGTTGTCGTATATTTTGACCATGCAAAGTTTTATAAATATAATGGCATTATATTGCTCTTTAAAGTTGACACTTCTATTGGACTTTCAAATTCCAATTAAATGTAATGCAGCACTGGCTGAATGACACAGTCCAGCTAGGATTATGTATTATTATGTATGTGTATATTTATGTTTATTTATTAGCTTCTGTATTTTAATATGACATTTCTGAATGGACAGTTTATCATTTCAGTGATCCATGTTAAGCTTGTTTTAATGAGGGTGACATAAGGAGCTTATACGATAACAACAGATCTTGTATTAGTATGCCATTAAATTAAAATAAACTGATCTAGACTGTGAAAAGTTTTGTCAGGCCTAATAAAATGTAATTAACTGGTATGATTCAAATGAAAAATGCAAACAATACATTGTATTTCACCAACAATAGTCATATTTAAGAGTCAGATGTGGTAGAAATATCATTATGGTAATAATTGTATATGTTAACAATGCTTAGCCCTGCTTCAGACACAACTCAAATCACATTAAAAAAAATTCCAGAAGAAAATTCCAGATATACACGAACAGAGTACACTCATATCGATGCATTCACTGTAAAAAAAAAAAAAAAATGGTTTGTTTTTTGTTGGTTTAACTTAAAAAAGTAAGTAACCTGGTTGCCTTAAAATTTTGAGTTTATTGAAATTAAACATTTGAGTTGATACAATGAAGGAAATTTGTTTAATAAATAGAAACTCAAAATATTATTGTATCTGAACCACATAAAAAATTTGATAAATCATGAAAATAGCACTATTTGGCATGTTTCACTGCATCATCAGAAATAAAACACACACACAATTACCCAATATGCTTACAAAATCTTTTAATAATATTTTAATAAAGGTTGTCGAATCTCAAAAATATTTCATTGTATTAACTCAAAATTTCAATTTCAATGAACTCAAAATTTTAAGGCAACCAGGTAACTTTTTGTCTAAATATTTTTTTACAGTGTTGAATCTTCGACTATTTGGGGTCACCCCAGTCTAAACTAATACTCAAAATTACTAATTTAGAAACATATGTGCGCTGTTGCCCCCAACTGGAGACAAAATTGTGAACATTGGAATTTGTAGTTAAAAAAGTAATTATTCTTAGGTGCTAATAGACTGTAAAAAAAAGATGGACTTGAACCTTCAATCTCTTCCATTGTAGAAAACCATTTTCTAAATATGGCGCTGAAATCTGCGCAGTAGCTAACACGGGACCTGAGTCTGCGCAGTAGTGAGCATGGCATAGAGCTGTGCAGGCCCCACCCACACTCCCGCAAAATCAGTTAGTACAGTTGAATGTAGAACAACTCATTATGTTGGTGTGAAATAAACCGTTATATAAATTTAGAAATTAAAACCGAAGCTCCTATCTCTTTCCGAAAATCCTAGAAAAAGTCAATTGGATCCTCATGTGATTACTTCGCCCAGAGAAGCTGTCAATCATGACTTAACGTTCCCAAATTTTATAGCATCAAATAAAAAAGCTTCACTAAAACCAAACTTATTTAAAGAACGAGCACTTTAACTAAGATCAGCATGATAAAAAATGACAGAAGACATCTTTAGAAAATATATTTAAAGTGTAATTTGATTGCTTAGTTTCCCTCAAGTCCCATTAGACTACATGGAAAGGGCAGGGTTTACTGGGACCAGCCACCCGGGGGCATGTTCTGGACATTTTTAAGTCTATGATTAGCTAAATGCTAATCATACTAATAATGAATTTGTGTTAATGGTAAAGCATGTGGTATTAAATTTGATTATCATTTTACATAAAATGTATTGTTTAAGGGGGGTATAAAATCCACCAAACTGTATATGACCCCACACCTTTACTGCGAAGGACATTCACAGGAAAAAATATGGAACACTTGAAGCTTTTTTGGTAAACTCCTGAGCTTGAGGAAAAATAGAATTGAATCAGCTCATCAGTGACCAGTCCCAAACAGCTGTACACTGTGAGTCTACAGAGGGCTGAAAGTCAGAAACCGGTTGTGTTCAAGGGCTACGGCTTGGGACATACTCTGCAAGAACAAAGAAATTTGTTCATTTTTTTTCGAAATAAAGTTTGTTCTTGCCAATACATTCCATACTTCACGAGAAAAGCAGTTGCCGCTCATCTGCGCTTCTATGCATTAACCATGCCTACTTTAAATGTATGACCAATCACACAATAGTTCTCGGACACCCGCAAGAAAAAAAGTTCTGCTCAGGCGATGTGTCGAGAACAAGCTGCGAGAACTCCCAAACCAGGGCTGCGAGAACAAAATGACATCATTTTGTTCTCGCAGCCCTGGGAGCGAGAACTGTTTTCTCTGTTCTTGCGAAGTATGTTGCAGCCTTAAGTCGGCCATAATGAAAGAAAAAGGCAAGGCTATGGGTATGACTGATTAACTAGTTGATAACTATAATCATCAAACTGTTTGCAGTAATTGAAAAGAAAGCAATTATTCCTAGACTACAGTAAATAGTATTCACGTTCGCCAAGATGAAGAAGCAAACCCGTTAGCCTCTAAGTGAACAGACAAAACTAAAAAATAAAAATAAAAAACTGAACAAAAAACACACAAAACATATGCTAATGGTAGCGCAGGTACAGTATAAAGAGAGAATTAAGAGGATTAAAAAAAATACAATCTTCTATGTTTCTGTAGTGTGGAAAGCAAAGACTAGGAGCTAAATCGTCCTTGGGATTTGTAAGAACTGGCTCAATGAAAATTCCCAGGTAGTTAATTCCCAGGCATGGATAATAACAGTCCTAATGAGCTTCTGAGCCTGGCGGATCCCGGCTTTCAGTCGTTTGACGCTCCAGCTTTGATCCTGGACCTCTGTTTCAGGGCGCTCATGGAGGTCTGTTCTACCTAACGCTAATTCCCTAAATACGCACATCTGCAGGATTCACAGCTGAGCTACACTACACTGTGGAGCAGAGCATGAGACACAGTTATAGAGTATGAACCTAAGAGCGCATCAGGGTTCTGTTCAATGATAAACCAATGTGTTCATTTTAGTTTCTATTACACCTAGTTTTCTTCATTCGTAAATTTTGGATAACTGAAGGTTGGATAGTGTCTGTCAAAAAAATGTCAATCACTAATTAATTGTTCTATGAAAAAACTCTACTCCTTAAAACTACATAGGTACTATATGAAGAATATGTTTTTGTCAAGTTTTAAACTGTGTTATTTAGACATGTTGAATTAAAAAAATAATAATGAATATTTAAAAAAAAAATGTAAAATCTAAAAAATATTTTTTTTTAAATCCACAAACAACATGAGGACCTTCAAATATTATTTTGGACAACAGAGAGCCTTGAAGTAAAAAATGTTGAAAAAAAAGAAGGTGCCTCTATAAAAACAGAAATAAATACTGATATTTTCATATTGCTAGAAACAATATTTTATATTTTAGGCCTTATGCGGGCCTGTTTACACCTGCTCATACATTTCCCCTGATCATACAGCTCAGATCATGGAAAGACCAGGTGTAAATGCCCTCCAAAAGGCTTTTGGGGCAAATATCAATCTGATCCTTCAAACCACTTTAGGAGATGGTCTAAGATGCATTCCAGACGTAAAATGCATCTGGTTGTTAAAACCACATACGGTGGGGCAAAATAAGTATTTAGTCAACCATTTGTGCAAATTATCCCACTTAAAAAGATGAGAGAGGTCTGTAATTTTCATCATAGATACACTTCAACTATGACAGACAGAATGAAAAAAAAAATTCAGAAAATCACATTGTCTGATTTTTAAAGAATTGATTTGCAAATTATGGTGCAACATGAGTATTTGGTCACCAACAAAAAAGCAAGATTTCTATCTCTCACACACCTGAAACTTCTTCTTTAAGAGGTTCCTCTGTTCTCCACTCGTTACCTATATTAATGGCATCTATATACTGATAATCTGTGAACTTGTTATCAGTATAAAAGACACCTGTCCATAGCCTCAAACAGTCAGACTCCAAACTCCACTATGGCCAAGACCAAAGAGCTGTCAAAGGACACCAGAAACAAAATTGTAGACCTGCACCAGACTGGGAAGACTGAATCCGCAATAGCTAAGGATATAGTTGATTGCTTCACACTTGGTGTGAATAAATCAACTGTGGGAGCAATTATTAGAAAATGGAAGACATCCAAGACCACTGATAATCTCCCTTGATTTCTGGCTCCATGCAAGATCTTACCCCGTGGGGTCAAAATGAACACAAGAACAGTGAGCAAAAATCCCAGAACCACATGGGGGACCTAGTGAATGACCTGCATGGAGCTGTGACCAAAGTAAGAAAGACTACTATCAGTAACACACTACGCAGTGCCAGACGCGTCCCCCTGCTTAAGCCAGAAAATGTCCGGCCCCATCTGAAGTTTGCTAGAGGGCATTTAGATGATCCACAAGAGGATTGGGAAAATATCATATGGTCAGATGAAACCAAAATAGAACTTTTTGGTAAAAATTCAAACTCAACTGTGTTTGGAGGAGAAAGAATGTTGAGTCACATACAAAGAACACCATACCTACTGTGAAGCATGGGGGTGGAAACATCATGTTTTGGGGCTGTTTTTCTGCAAAGGAACCAGGACGATCCGTGTAAAGGAAATAATGAATGGGGCCATGTATCGTGAGGTTAATCTGGAGAGTAAAAACCTCCTCTTTCCTAGAGCACAAAAAGTTACAGACTGCAGCTTTAAGTAGGACGTTGAAGATTGGATTTATATTTGTTTAGCGGAAACAAATGTATGTGGCCAAGTGTAAATGGAACAGTTTCAACAAATCAGATAGCTATCTGTCAGTAAAAACCCATGACCAGGTGTAAACAGGCCCTATGATTCTTCCATTCTTTTTCTATGAGAACAAAATTCTCAGACAAGCTATTTGCCTACATGGTGTCTTATTTTTCAAGGACTGACAGCCCGAGGAGAGAGCTATCACTTGCAGAGCTGTTCCGCTGCTCGTAGTAGTTACCTCTATTGCCACATAAGTCCAGTCAACTAGCTGCTGTGCAGCCATTTTGGATCCTCTGGGAGCCCTGTCTCCCCGTGTACTTCCTCTTCCCCACAGCTTCCCTCGTAAATGTCTCTGCTATAGTCTCTCCGGCCCTCAGCGCTCTCTATCTTCCCCTCCCTCACTCCCCCTGTTCTTTCCTTGCTAACGAACTCACTCTGTCGGGGCTTACCGCAGGCATCTGAGCCTAATTATTCCCTCTTGCCCCACACCTGTGAAATGCCTGTCCATTACCTCCCCTGGCGGTGAGTAGCAAACGTCTACGGGGCCATTACTTGTCAATCAAAACTCAACGCGATCACAAAATGATGCCGGTCTTCGGTGAGCCCCCGTACTGCCATTGAAAACTGTCAGCCAAAGTCCATTTTTATTGATTTCTCTCATTTATTTTTATCCCCTGATTGTTATTGTGTTTGTCCTATGCAGTTCCCACCGGAAAAACACACCAGAAGCAATACTAGTTCCGGGAAGTTTGTTGGCTGACATCATAGATGATAGTTTTGAAACAGTTTTGGATTTGAGGCTTGATTTTTGTAGTGCATTGCTTTGTTGTCTAATACTAACTAATGCCGTCCATGAACTACACAATTTTCAAAGTCATTGAATTGCAGTTCGTTTCACACTACACAACTGTCTTTCATTGCCAATACCAGTTCAGTTCCACAGAATGTGACCACAGATATGATGACAAGCTTATATTTCTGTAAACCCTAACACTGAAAATAATTAATTGGATTGAATAGGGCAAACTCAAACGGATTAAACAAAAAAAACAAAAAAAAAAACAATACTATGTTCTAACGTTGAACAATTCTTCAGTTATTATATTAAATGTGATTTATTTTGTCATGCATTAGAACACTATTCTAATATATATATATATATATATATATATATATATATATATATATATATATATATATATATATATATATATATATATATATATATATATATTTATTTATTTATTTATTTATTTATTTATTTTTTTCTTCAGTTACATCACACCTGTAGTAATGTTATGTAATTCCAATAGCAGCTCCTTTATTGTTATAAAAAAAATGGCTTAACTGCCATTTGACACATTTAAGAAAGAAACACGTCTTAACAAAAATGACTAGATGTCATAACACTTTTGTCGTTTGAAAGTGAACTAACAAAATATGATAATATTATCACCATATTCAATTCAAAACCCAGCCAACTCCTTGTTACAAAAAATAATAAAAAGTTATCTAAATAATACTCCATAATAAGCACAAAATGCAAAGCACACTTTGTTTTCTTTTAATTATGCATATGTTTTGCAATAACCTTCAAATCAAGACTTCAGAGCACATACAATAACTTAAAATTCTGTCAGCATAGACATCTCCCTAGGTTTTGGAACTGAGTTGTTTTTCTCCACTATTTGCTATTTTACTCCAATTGTGCTGAGTTAAAGTCGCTGTTCATTTAAAAGCTTGTATTGTTTTCAGTAAACAAAACATTCAAGGTAATAATAATAAAATATTAAAACAAATAATGTCTAAATATGAAGATGAATATATATATATATATATATATATATATATATATATATATATATATATATATATATATATATATATATATATATATATATATATATATATATATATATATATATATATATTATATATATATATATATATACACACACACACACACACATATTAGTTATAGTAGTAAATAGATTAAATATGACTTTTGGACACTAGATGTGGGACTTGCAGTAAAAGTGTAGTCAAGGATTTGTATATAAAATTTATGTACTAAAATAAGTTCAAATAGACTTTTTTTCTCAAAAGCTTTCTTTGAATGTAGATCTTTATAAACACGAGTCATCATCAAGCAGAACAGTATTGATGAAATGCAAACATTTGCCCATTTGCTTCAAACAGCTGCTGTTGTCAATGAGTTAATTGGTTTGTTATGCAGCCAAAATGAAAAGTGTGTGTGTGTGTGTGTGTATATATATATATATATTATATATATATATATATATATATATATATATATATATATATATATATATATATATATATACATTTTGTATGTGACTGTGTGATATGCAAAAATCTGCACTATCAGAAAAAAAGGTACAGTGCTGTCCCTGGGGTGGTACCCTAAGGTACAAAAGTGAAAAGGTACATCTTTTTACCTTTCTCACCCCTAAATGGTACATATTAGTACCTTAAAAGGTGCTATCAGTAGCATTAGTACCTTAAAGGTACATATTAATACCTTAAAGGTACATGTTAGTACCTTTTTGGTTTTGTACCTTAGGGTACCGCCCCAGTGACAGCAATGTACTTTTTTTCTGACAGTGTAGGCAAACATAATGCATTTATTAAAATAGATGGTCCAGTTGTGTCTCACTGCTTGTTGCGGCTATGAATCATGCAATTTCTATAAATTAGTTTGGTACATTCTACATCTTATAGGATAAATTGTATTTCTAGCACACAGGGGGGAATGAGGTTTCTTTATGAAAATAGCAGTTATGATCAGATTTAAATTAACTGATTCAATCAGACATTCAAGCACAATCTTGAGATAAACTAATACTATTTGGTAAGTAAGGTTTTTGTGATATGCATTCCAGTTTTAATAAAAAGTATGATAATATATGCTATTTTATATATATATATATATATATATATATATATATATATATATATATATATATATATATATATATATATATATATATATATATATATATATATATATATATATGATAAGTAAAGTCATTACATCACTGCAGCTGCCGCTAGAAGCTCTGGTTGCTATAGAAACAGGCAGTGTTCTGAGACGCTTAGGGTTGTGCATGTGCGTTATCTTTGTCCAGGCTGAAAAATGCAGTTTTTTATTTTATTTTATTTTTATCTTGATTCGAGCATTTAAATGTAATTGTGCTTGGTTTTGGAAAATGTAAAGTTTCCCCATTCAAAGACATAGGAGCTGCACTTGCATGTCCAAGAAGCATTTCAAAGATGGCCACAGAGTGAGATTACTTGTCTTAAAGAGACTTTGGTCATTTATTTAAAGGAATAGTTGACCAAACAATTATGTTGCATTCTACATTTATTGCAGGTTTATTTTCAATAGCAAAGTAGATACTTAAGTGAGCAAAGCCCTTTAAATGACCTTGATTGATAAGCAGAAATTTTAAATTACCATATGTTCTTTTCAATATCCTTCACAGCCTTTATTTTACTATAATATAATTTTTCAAACTCAATTAGCTGCGTCAGGAGCATATGCAATTTAATGAAAATATTTGAGTTAGCATCTACAGTATTCTCCCACCTCCTAACTTAATCCAGGTTATACAAATCTGCTGCTTATATATGCTACCCCCTACAAAATGGATCTGCAAATCGGAAATGACAGATTTAGTAAAAGCAATGACCAACTGCTGGCTCACTGTCACAGGCTTTCCCCCGGTGGATTAATTTGTCATGAACATTAGGGATATCATCCTTCAAGAGTGAGTATGAGAGCCATCGGATTGTCAAAGAAAGGGCACTGGGGATTTGCAGAGAAAGGGAGCGGGCGAGAAGAAGAGAGCAAGTGTGAGATGGATGTATATATGCTACCATGTGACATTAAACTTCAGCTGTTGTCTCTGAAGGCAGGCTAATAAAATAGATTAGAGAAAACACAGCCGTAAAAGTGTGACATAGGGATATGCTTTTATTAGGGTGCCTTCCTGCCATACTACAATAAGATCCATGAGAGGAATTGTTTTTTCAACAGTCTAGAGCTCAGTGGTACAGACATCCGGTCCTGCCCCCAGGCCAAATCTCGAGTTGTCAAGGTGTTCAGGACAGAATTCATTGATTGGTTCAACACGCCACCAATCACTTTTACTGGGCCATAGGGTTTCCCCCATCTACAAGGCAAAGTGTGCAGCAATCAAGTCTCAGAGTATGAAGGAGTTCATAAGATGTGAAATAAGATTCAATACCAATCCAGGTACTGTAGATATCAAATAAAGAACAAATTCAAATAGCCAGGGAAAAGCAGAATGAACAGCCTTACATGTGTGTGTGGGGGGGTTGGGGTGGGGGTTATGATTATGATCAAGATCAAGATCAAGATAATGATTCAGGCAAACATTACAGGTAACTATCAGAATAGTTCACCATCTGGTTGAAGATCGAAGTCATCACGCCGGAGAAGGGTTTGTTGAGGATCAGTGCCACTGGCTGTCGAGTCGATGAGGCCTTCACAAAGGAGAGTCTAGCTGACACAATCTCTGCAGAACTTTAGGGATGTGTTGTGGTCATGTCTAGGTGCAGGTCCAACATCCGATCTTGATACGGCTCGGATCCGGCTGGCTACAGTAAACCTCGGGATAAACAGAGAGACTTATATTAGTGTAGATGCCATTCTTCTTATGATGTAACAAGTACATTGGGTGTTATAGGAAGTGTTCCTGGTTCCAGCTGACCTATGCAGCCTAACAATCGTTTAACTGATTTGAGTAATATAAATTGTTAATATTCTATATGTATGCCATAGTAAAGAAATGTTTTTTTTAGTCTAGATTGTGTGTGTCTGCTTCCTGAACAATGCTAGTAAGACTGTTCCAGAGTGTTGGTGCTAAAAAGGAAAAGGATCTACAGCCAAAAGGTGATTTTGATATTCTAAGTAGTATCATATTCTGAGTTTCAACAGCGTAACAAAGCTAATGCCATGTTTTTGGTAAATGGGAGCTCAAGCATGTTCGCTTAACACGCTGATAATGCGTGCGTTTGAGTTTCTGCAAGAGTTTTGTTATTGCGCATCAAGCAGGATCAGTTGAGGCTCTGTTTATGTTTGCTGATACATTTTTATATGTCAAAAAACTCAATTATTATGTTCATCATATAAAGCAATCAAGTTTCTTCAGAAAATTTGGACTAAACCCCTGAATTCATTAGGCCTCATACATGAGAAACGAGCAAAATGAATTTGTGTGTAAATCGTTCGTAAAGCCGCTCTGACATAAATTTTCATATTCACGAAAAATGTTCGTATTTTCAAAATGTTAGTTGGTACGAAAGAAATATACACCTGCTCCCTACCACAAGTAAATGGTGCGTAAAACATGTGAAGGTTCTGTGTTCTAATCTAGGTAAACTGATGACATTGCATTTTGATGCACTATGTAGGGCAGGCCTACCATAATAATATTTCAGGAGTTCATTTAAACCATATTTTTTGTTTTGTTTGTACTGTTTAACATTGGGTAATAGGCAGCGCTCGTCACTGTCATTTTTTATAAGGCCGTCCAATCACAGTGGAGGAGGGGTGGCACAAAAACTACACCGACCAATCATCTCACATGTACACGAACCAAACAACAATAATAGAGAAGTTAATACTGTTTTTTTTTTTTTTTTTTTTTTTTTTTTTTTTTTTTACTGCATTTCTAAATTCAGTAATATTCTTCAAAATGAGATACTATCACATTACTGCCATGGATATTCTGTATCATAGCTACCAAAGTATCTCAGCTGGAAAAACGCTGCCCTTGCAAAGCACTTTCAAACGCCACCAGGTGTCCATTTTCAGAAGAGCACCAGGTGTTTAGCTGGCTAAAACATGCTTTGGTGCTGGACACACGAAAATGTTATATTTATTGCTAGTCATATAGCCAATTAGTCTCTTCAATTTATGCAAAATCCTGGATCCAAACCTGAGAAAGAATTCCAGAAGAGTCAACAGCGTTCCTGGTCACGTCATTTGCATTTGTAACTCATGGGTGGGGAATATGCAAATTATGAATAAGCATGCACGCGCATCCTTTTTACACGTTTGGAATTCACTAACATACGCACGTTTAACTAACGAATCCGTGGTATGCGAAGCGTTTATGAATCTGGAGCAGAGTTTTTGTAAATGTCAATTTTATGCGCATATTACTCAATTTGCTCATATACTTATGAAAGTTTCATGAATGAGGCCCATTAACTTTTTGATATTTCAAAGTGGTAACTGTGTAGATGTCAATGGGCGGACAGAAAGCTCTCAGACTTCATTTGTGTTCTGAAGATGAACAAAAGTCTTACAGGTTTGGAACGACATGAGGATGAATAATGACAGAATTAAAACAAATTTGTGAACTAATCATTTAAAAATATGAGTAATTCTGGTACATGAGTCACCATCGAGAAAGGTTAGATGAAATTTGAAAATCAAATTATTTTAGTCTAAAAAAGGACTGGGCAGCATATTGTCTACCATTATCTCATAGTCCTCTTCATTTTCAGTCAACAACAACAAAACAAACAAAAAACAAAAAAAACTTTTTTGGTCTAACTTAATGGGATAGATCACCCATAAATGAAAATTGCCATTATCCTCTCACATTTATGTTGTTCTAAAGATGCGACTTTATTCTGTAGAACAAAAAATAATGCCATTGTTCTTGTTATGTAAAACAGAAAAATAACACTCAATTTTACACTCTCCCAATGCCGTGCTGGGAATTATAAATTCACTAACCAGTTTCAAATAGGTATGTAGTCCCAACACAAAATAATTAACTTATCTTCCATTTCAAATTAAAGTGGATTGAATGCAATGAAATTGTGTTTTGACAAAATTGTTTCTGGACTTTGTTGATTTAGCTCATTTTAGGTAAAATAAATAGCAGCGAACATCATTTATGAGGGATGTTGTCAAATAGAATGGCTACTTATTTTCACTAGTCAACCAGACAATGAGTTTGCTGTTCTGTCCGTCATTGTTGACCTGAACCACAACATGCTGTGCAGCATCAGTGGACTTTGCTGTTTCTGGCAACTTCAGTTCTGTGAATAAAGAGTGTAAGTCAGTACAATGTCAACACATGGGAGATGATGATGATGATGATGATGATGATGATGATGATGATGATGATGATGAGGATGATGCAGGTGAAGCATTGAATTCACATCGGGGCCAATTTGTTTCTTCTAGTGTGTTTTAGGTTGGTATGTAAGCACCTAACATTTAAAAAAAAAATGTTTTATTAAAGTTTCACTTTAACACAATTTTAAACAATTTAAAATATAGTAGGAATATATGTTATCTTCCAAGTGATATCTGGTGTGTTTCGACAGAAATATAAATGCAACACGGACATGATAAATTAACCAAAAACAGGATGTGATGTCACAAGATCGAGCTTGTTGCCTAGTTTGCTTCAGGCATCGCTACCATGTCCTTACAGAAGATTTTCTATCATGTGTGTGATGGAGTACTTCTGTACACATTTCAAAAAGACTTCATGAGCTAAAATGTTCACCATATGTACGTACTTACAACGAGTGCATTTAGCCCAGCACACAGCATTGCTTTGAATGTGTGGTAAGTTCCGGGTTTGATCTTAAAAATGACAGTGTGAACTCTAAGTGAACCATGACTAAGGCCCAATCCTATTTCTACCCCTTTCCGCTTCTCTTTCCTACTCCTTTCGCTACCTACGTTGCTCCTTTCGCTACTCCTTCATTTTGCACGGTCACATAAAGGGATAGGGATGTTTCCATTTTCTTTTGGCTGAAGTGGTAGGGGCAAGGGGAGGGGACAGATAGCCCATCAAATGAAGATTTTTCTGGAGCACACTTTGAACAAAGGGGTGTCAGGAATTTCCATGCATACAGTGACTACCATGCTGCTAGAATGTGTGTAGTGATGTTGCCACTCTGGATCGATCACTTGTGTGTTGTCTGACTCTAAAACATAACCCTAACTCTTGCTTTAGGAAGGCAACAACTGACTCGTTTGTATTAGCCTACATTGCGAAGAGCTCCGTAATCACAGCAGCACAGTAGAAAATAAAACTATATCCATAACGGCCGACTCGGACCTGGAATGGAACGGTTAATAAACAAAGAGAACAGTTTGACCCTATGGAAAAGCGGCTCCAACAGTCTTGTGAGTTCTTTATCATTCTGTATCGTCTTAGGAAACTCGAAGACCAACCCGTTCTCACTCCCAAGGCATCAAAATCCGAAGCATGATCAAGTGCCTTCCGTGTCACAATGAAGTAGGCGCCCCTAGGCATCACTATATCAAAGCGAAGGGTACTCAATTGATTTCAATAAGAAACCTTTGGCGTCATACACAGGCACGTTAGGGATGAGAAAGTTATTGTCATAATGCAATTATATTGCGTTATGGTTTTGCAATTATGACATAATAGTTGCAGTGTGATTCTCAATTTAATCAGCCAGTATAATTGTATTTACATTTATTTAGACTTATTTTGACTCGTTTTAACATGTAACCCAACCCCATCCTATCCCTAAACTCACCCCTTTGTGTATTATATGATATAAAATGCAGGATATAACAGGCAGATACGACTTCATCCACAATTTATTCAAAAAGAACAAATATTCAAAGTGTTCTGTGGCCAAATTTGGATTTGTGTGAAGAAAATCCCCAACATCCCTAACGTCACCTTACGCCGAAGATCATGCACAACAAATTTAAAAAATTGCTGCCCGAAGACACATTACGATAGATTTTATAGTGAAATTACATTGCCTCTTGTATGTCTTGTGACCAATTGCGTCATTACGTCAGCTTTGATTGTAAAATGAGTCCATTTGAATGAGTTATGAATGTTTTCATGGAGCAACGGGATCATCATTTCAGCGATTAAAACATTACGATCTTTTTTTAACATGAAGATATTGTATAACTTCAGAAGACTTGGAATGCAACACGAGTTAATACATTTATACTGGTTTTAGTCTGTTTTTTCAAAAAATACCTGTGACTGTATTTTTATCTGCCTGTTACATGTTTTATATTGTTTAGAAATGGGTAGGTTTAGGGTAGGTTTTCAAAACTTTAAACGAGTATATTAAAAAAGTCAAATAGTCGCAAATCAAAGTTGGGAGTGGGTAATCAGGTAAACGTGCTCGTGCCTGATTTCTGTTAGATATGTGCAGTTAATTACTGTTCATACTGGTTAAATGTCTCATTTCTTAGGGAAACATTTTCACCCCTATAATTGACAGTCTGTTTCAAGGGACAAGGGGAAGGGGTAGACGTAGGAAAAGGGGTATAACAGAATCAGGATTGGGCCTAAATATATAATTTTTAAAACTAGACTAAAAGAACAACAATAACTGAACTACACACACCCTAAGACTCTAATGAATAGATTGAGGCTGTGGTGCCATTAGCCAGTCAGTGTTGTCATGATGTCATTCCCCTGCAGCTCCAGAGTAATTAGTCACATGATATTTATGCCTCAAGTTATTGGCCTAAAAAAAATGTTGGTTGCAATGCAGGTTGCATACTGCCAGGGGATCATGTACCAGCAAAGCAACTTGATATTTAAAGTTTTTAGCTATTTTATAAATGTGCCTTATTTTGAAGGCTTTGTCCTCTGGAGGTTGCATTTGTCGGCCGCGTAAGTCATAAAGGATGTCTTATTTCAGAAAAGTAATCATTATAAAATTGACCAATATTCTCAGCATAAATTGTTAGAATTTCTTTATGACATTAGAATGGAGGCTTCTGGAGGACGCAGCCTTTGAAATGAGACAGCAAATAACTAGGAGAGACAAGGACCTCTGCATTTAAATTGTGTGTTTCAGAATACACTCACCTAAAGGATTATTAGGAACACCTGTTCAATTTCTCATTAAAGCAATTATCTAATCCACCAATCACATGGCAGTTGCTTCAATGCAATTAGGGGTGTGGTCCTGGTCAAGACAATCTCCTGAACTCCAAACTGAATGTCAGAATGGGAAAGAAAGGTGATTTAAGCAATTTTGAGCAGGTCATGGTTGTTGGTGCCAGACTGAGTATTTGGTCTGAGTATTTCACAATCTGCTCAGTTACTGGGATTTTCACGCACAACCATTTGTAGGTTTTACACACCCTTTCACACAATTTAAAGAATGGTGTGAAAAGGTAAAAACATCCAGTACACTGTAAAAAAAATTACATGTTCAATAAGTTATGACAACATATGTTTTTACATTGTTTAACTTATCAAAATAAGTTAAGAAATGTTAAACTTTTTTTATTAGTTATACAAGATGTAACTATTTTTTAAAGATAGTTTAACATAATTTAAGTTGAAAAAACTTAAATATCCAAGTCGATTGTACTGCAAAAGTCGATTGCACTGCATTGTACTTCAAAATGTGCCCTTTTTTTACAGTGTATGCGGCAGTCCTGTGGGCGAAAATGCCTTGTTGATGAAAATGGTCAGGGGAGCATGGGGTGACTGATTCAAGCTGATAGAAGAGCAACTTTGACTGAAATAACCACTCGTTACAACTGGGGTATGCAGCAAAGCATTTGTGAAGCCACAACATGCACAACCTTGAGGCGGATGGGCTACAACAGCAGAAGACCACGCCAAAATTGGACAGTTCAAAAGACTGGAAAAATGTTGCCTGGTCCGATGAGTTTTGATTTCTGTTGCGACATTCAGATGGTAGAGTCAGAATTTGGCGTAACAGAAGGAGAACATGGATCCACCATGCCTTGTTACCACTGTGCAGGCTGGTGGTGGGGATGTTTTCTTGGCACACTTTAGGCCCCTTAGTGCCAATTGGGCATTGTTTAAATGCCACGGTCTACCTGAGCATTGTTTCTGAATATATCTATCCCTTTATGACCACCATGTATCCATCTTCTGATGGCTACTTCCAGCAGGATAATGCACCATGTCACAAAGCTTGAATCATTTCAAATTGGTTTCTTGAACATGACAATGAGCTCACTGTACTAAAATGGCCCCCACAGTCACCAGATCTCAATGCAATAGAGCATCTGTAGGATGTGGTGGAACGGGAGCATTGTGTCCTGGATATCACATCAATATGGCCCAACATTTCTAAAGAATGCTTTCAGCACCTTGTTGAATCAATGTCACATAGAATGAAGATAGTTCTGAAGGCTAAAGGGGGTCAAACACAGTATTAGTAGTAAATGCAGTAAGACCATATGGATGTGCACATGTATATGTGGGAATGGTCTTTGAAAAAAGAAAAGAAAATAACAACCTGGCTCTTCTGGCCTTGGCCTGATAAGAACAACCAGGTCCTCTGAGGTTCACTTTGATTCCCTCTAACAAGCATATTACCACATTTAGGCAAATAAACAAACACTGTTTCTGGAATCCAGAACAACTCATATCTGGTAAATAGCATGCAGGACTACACATGAGTAAATTGGAAGCAGTAATGGGAGAGCTAGTGTCTCTAAAGAGCTCAGGAGAAGACACCATCACTCTTAGCTCATATGAATTTCCATCAAGCTCCTGATTGGCCCAATCAGTGTACACACTGAAGCGCAATCCACTGTAATAGTGTAAAAACTGGCACTGAGCTCTGTAATTTGATTTTTTCAGCATGTAATGGATAAAACACATGGGGCACAACACAACTAGCACTGAATTAACTCTCACAGGCTAAAGCTAGTGAACTCTCACTACACAATGCTAATTATGCTAATGCTAATCCCCTCATCGCCTGCTTTGCCTCATTGAGAGGACTGATAGTGCAGTCTTATTTCTAGCATTACTTACATCCAAATTTAGGAATGCCCAGTTGGATGCAGCAAAAGAGAGTAATTGACTTCTAAACTGGTCTTCACTGCTTAATACTCTAAAGTATTTCAGTCTCTTCAGCTCTTTCCTCATTAGACGTATGAGAGAATGAAAATTACTGCATTTACTATTTTGTTTTCGGACATGAAAAAAATTGATCAACATTGACCATTCCTACTAAATGTTAACTTCAGTTACAATTGTGCTACTGGCAATGAGTATACTGAGTTTTCGACTAGGTATCAGACACAAAGCCGAGCGATAATTAAATATTTTAAATGGTGATGCATGGTTTTGTTTTAGCAAACTAAATTTTCGGTTTTGGTCGAAACATTGGAAGGCTGACATCATTAACCGAAACGGTTTAATTAGCACGTATCCAATGAATATGTCTCATCACGTTTTTTTTGTTTTTGTTTTTTTTTACTCAACATGAATAATAGGTATCGACAGACAGACATGTCAGCCTTGTGGATGCTAGGGCTGTGTTGACAATACTGATTTCTAATTTTATTTGATTTAATTTTGATTAACCAAGATTGCCGCTGTTTTCAGTTGATATGTGTCCAAAACTTTATTAAAACATTATTTGTAGTGCACATCCCATCAAATGTAATTTTGACACTCTTTAAATGTGGTATGACAGATTACTCTTTCCTTCTCAGTTCAAGTGACAGAGTGTTGATGATTAAATACATTTGAGTAATTCATTGATTAATAAACGTTATTTTCGGTTTCAGCTTTTGGTTAATTAAACCAAATATGCTTACAAAATCTTTTAATAATATTTGAATAAATGCTGTCGATTCTCACAAATGTTCATTGAGCTAAATCAAAATTTTAAATTCAATGAACTGAAAATTTTAAGGCAACCAGGTTACTTATTTTGGATATTATTTTTATTTTTAAACAGTGTGTAGATGTACACTCTAAAAATGCTGGGTTAAAAACAGCCCAAGTTGGGTTGAAAATGGATAAACCCAGAAACTGGGTTGTTCCAATAGGTCCATTCACTGGGTTCAAACAACCCAATTTCTGGGTTTGTCCATTTTCAACCCAACTTGGGTTTTTTCAACCCAGCATTTTTTAGAGTGCAGCTTCATAAAGTGCGCTCACTTTACAATCAAAATTAAGCTGTCACTCATCTCAGTTCGAGACGAACTGCATAATGATTCTCTTACTTACATTGTTTCTTTATAATTAATAAATGAGAGGTTTCGCAAAAACATTTTGAACCAAACTCTTGCATTTTGAATGATTGGATTCTAATGTAAAACACCTGTGATTGGCCATTGTGTTCAAGAGATCAACAAACATGTCTGTGGTTGGCCACATTTGGCACGCTGTAAAAAGGAATTTCACTTTCTTGATAGAGAATAACTCATAGAGTTAACTTATAGAGAATAAAAGGAATGTTTGCCAAATCTATTTCACGAAAATAATGTATAGAGTATCAACTGAGTGTTGTTTTGCGTTTGCTTCAGGGTGCTTATTTTAATTTGACTTTGTGATTTTAACTCATGTTTTAATTTTGTAACAAAAATTATGTATGATCAAGCACTAATTTTCAGTCCCCCAGTTCAAATTAGATTAGAAACAATCACCTTGTGGCGTCGTTACCTGAGGGCTTATTTCTTATTTTTATTTTACTTGACCAGAAGTCTAATCAACTGAAACTCTCAAACAACTCACTTACTCTCCTTCTCCTTTCACTCAAAAATAATGATAGAAAATGCTATAGTGTTCCTGTCACTGCAGGGGGGGGGCTTGACTTGAAGTTAAAGTCACCTGATCTGATAATGGCCACTTGTACAGTATTTAAACAGCGCAAAACAGAAGTGGGACAGGAGCAATTTGTTGAAAAGTAATGATTACCTTCAACAACAAAAAAAAGAAAAAAAAAAATGGGACACAAGTATAATGATTGCTATACAGTACCTCAGGCCAATAAAATAAATTGTGAGATTCTTTCTGTGCTTTCGCATATTTACTTGCATGTTTACCAGATATATGTTGTCAGCTGGAAAACTGCTCAAGCGATAAGCTGTTTAGTTGCTTTTTTAAAGGTCATGCATCAGTGACTCAAAACATTAGCATGAATGTTATGAACGCCCACGTACCAGTCCATCCACTTACTCTCATTTACTCTCTTCACATGGTAAACAAAGAAACCTTTAATTAAACACAAATAAACATGCAGAAAGGCAAAAAAAAGTGTTGAAAAAGAAAAATGTAAATTTTGTGTACATTCTTTGTCTCTTTCAATCTTCAATTATCTCCTGTAATTATATTACTAATTATAATTGTTTCTCATTGTTCTCACATTTGTCATTATTTTGTTTTTAGACAAACTCTCAGCAGCTTGTGCATTGACCTAGTATTAATTTATATGGTAAGAGTTGCTGATATCGATAAATAAAGATGCTATTTCTGCTTGAATGATTCACGCTTACCAAATGAACTGCCTGAGACTGGATGTGGATCTTAGGTCATTTACCAATTAAGACAATCTTGCATAGTATCCCTCTTTCAGTATCTCACTGTAAACTGATTAATTTCTTATACTTGCAGTGTTATCTAACCGCATTTTTTCATTTCAAAGGCGCAAATAGAAATCAACCGTAAAAAAAAAAAACAGTAAAAGTCCGGCACACACACACAAAATACCGGCAGTTTAATAGGGAACAAGCTTCTCTTAAAGGGGCCACACCCCTTCTCGTGGAATATGGACCACCTCCAGGTATGGTGAGGTACTGGTGCGTTTTCAGGTCCGCATGACAGCTTTCACATTACCAATTTTTCATACGAACTGTGCATTGTTCTGGACTAAACTGCCAGTGTAAAAACTACCTTTATTTATATTCTTAAAAATGAGAGAAATTGCTGCTTAAATAAACATACATTTGCATAAAGCATGCATATTTGTACAATGCCATGTTGATTGGAGTGTTAAAAACTTAATTTAAGATAATGTTCCAAAAGATAAAAATGTGCGATCAAATTGTGTAAGAATTAATTATTTGTATCTATTGACAGCCCTAAAAATGCATAACATTTACAGTTATGTTTGGATTGATTCTGAAAAGTATATGGACATGTGTTGACAACATTTAAACCTAAACATTATTACATATTTACAGCTAATGAGAACATTTTATACCATTACATTTGTCTACTTGCCCTTTTTACCATTTCATAGATACATTTCAGATCCCTTAACCTAACCCCCAAACATAACCATTTTATAAAGAATATAAAAAGAAAATACAAGTTGTTTTTTCTCTCTCCTTCAACTCTTGTTCTTTCATGAAAAGATTCCCTTGCTTTATGTTTGTCATCTCCTCAACTCCCTCTTTTTCCAGTTACTGAACCACATTTGAATCTTAATGACACTTGCTTGTATTCATTTGGAGGTTTTCTTTTGACAGCATTATGAATAGGCATCTCAAATTAAAACCAGAGAGATCCTTCCACACATCTCGGAGGTCATCTGATGTAATATCATTCATTACAATCGTCAATACGCATACGCACACATGGATGTCCCTCACGACTTTGTATTTCTATTCTTTGTTATGGCATAGATCAATACTGCAATTTACAAGGCTGTCAAAACATTCAAATATAAATGGCCAAGGAGCCTGAAAAGGAGGGGTACCGGGGGCCAGTAGAGAGCCAGGCGTCTCTGTAATATCCCATCTACCCTCTTCAATTTTTAGCCCCTGCTACTTTTAACAAATCATTTCCCTTCTCCCAACATTAGTTTTCATTAGGCCTCACAGCCATGACAGAAAATCAAACAGCAGCCATGGCCACCGCTTCCCCTGGGAGAGATTACATTCGGACGGGTCGCTCTCAAGTATTTGTGGATGAAGGTGAGAATAATACAATAATCAAGGCATTAGAAGCGCATCCTTTCCAGCTGGTCTACTGGTAGAGAGCGACCTGTCGATGCGCACCACCTGTTTTCGATGAGCTGCGCAGGCCTGCCGACCGCAATGCCTCTGGCGATAAATTTCCCTCATTCATGTTTTTAAATGCCCATTAGAGTTTTTGTGGTTGCTTTGCTCTTTGACTTCAGGATAGATAGATAGATAGATAGATAGATAGATAGATAGATAGATAGATAGATAGATAGATAGATAGATAGATAGATAGATAGATAGATAGATAGATAGATAGATAGATAGATAGATAGATAGATAGATAGATAGATAGATAGATAGATAGATAGATAGATAGATATAGTTCTATTCATTTCTCTCTCTCCTCTCTCTCTCTCTCTCTCTCTCTCTCTCTCGCTCTCTCTCCCTCCTTTTTATCATTTTGTACATCTTATCAGCTGTATAACATTTTACCTTTTTATCTGCCTTTTCAGTAATGCATTTTCATTTGATTCTTAATGGACTAATATCCACGGATAATTATCTGGATCTAATTTCAACTACATTATTCAGCTAGCTCTTAACAGATATTAAGAGCTTATGAAAATTAAACTGATCCTATTTATCCTGATCACCAAAATCCAGTTAATGAAAAGACGACAATAAGACCAAAGCAGCTTTATTGTCACTGAAAGGGTCGCTGCACACCCAATGTCACAGTAAAACGTTCCGTGTCAAATTTAAACTATTTTGTTTGGTGTGTTTCTATTTTGCCCTGCAGAAACAAAATTTTGAACAGTCCATCTTTTTGAAACCAAATGGAAATACAGTTGATTAAACACACATTGAGAATGCTTTGATCCCCTACCACTGTGCATGACGCCTAAGGGAACGTCTGCAAATTCCACCATGTGTTTGAAACGCATCATTTGTATTACTTATAATTACGGACCCTCTTTATATTAGGTGGCCTTAACTACTATGTACTAACATTTTAAAGGGGGGGGGGTGAAATGCTGTTTCATGCATACTGATCTTTTTACACTGTTAAAGACATGGAATCCCATACTAAACATAGACAAAGTTTCAAAAGTTAAGGTGGACGTTTGATGGGAGTATTTCTTTGTCAAAAATACTACTTCCGGTTAGTCATAAGTTTCGGCAAGTTTTTTGAGATCATGCGTCCCCTTTGACGTTAATGGGGGCGGAATTTCCTTGTATGGGCCTTACGGACAATTCTACCGGAAGCGCGTGAGAGAGAGCGAGGGAGAGAGCGAAAGCAACAGCCGACGCCCATCAAAGCGCTGGCTTGTAGGATGCTGGACAGGTGACAATTACACATAGCACATAACAATGTCACCAAAAAAGTGCGTTTTTGGTTGCCAGACCAAGACAGTCCTGCACAGATTCCCCAAAACCCCGCGTTAAGGCAACAGTGGATGTAATTTGCTTTTCCGGATCAGCAACTGAGTTGCGCAAATGTTTATATCTGTTCGCTGCATTTCGGTGCCGACTGTTTCATAAACAAGGCCCAGCTCGACGCCGGATTTTCCGATCGCCTAATGCTGAATGATGGAGCAGTCCCAACGTTAGAAGGGTGAGTGAGACTGCTTCAAATGTCTGTGTTTTTTTTAGTCCGCTTACTGTCTACACAAACCACGCGTAAACACACAAACACACGTGCACAACTGCACTTCCCACATGTACACCTTCAAAGACAAAAATACGACGATATAATTCAAGTATAAATATGTAAATAACACAAGCCGCTAAGCATATTATATAGTTAGTGTATAACTTGTACCACATAGAGACGTCCTGCTCTAGTCGTTTTTGCTGCTGCTCCTGTTCAACTGCAGCCTCTGATTCCGGATCATAGATGTATGGCTGTATCTGATTAAAAAGCCATATTTTTATTTTGAATAAAGTTTTTTTCCCGCTGTTAGGGATGACGCACTCGACTCAACACACAGCGCGCTGCTGCACACGTCATTATTTAGCTCCGCTCACACGACACGCCCCCACCCGCTCGGCTTTTTCCGGAAAGACTCGGAACAGCGCATCTTTCTTATATAATTATTAAAAAAATAAAGACTTTTCGGAGATATGCAGGATGCAATGCTACTCTATAGGTACTCAAGATTGACATGACACTGACTGAAACTGAGTGTTTCACCCTCCCTTTAACTAATCATTTGATAGTGCAACAAGTGCATTGCACTTATTGTGTACATACATGTTTTTACATTGTACTTACATTTTAAAAATACCTGCATGTAATTACGTCTGTAATTCATTTCTGTAGTTACATTTGTAATTACACAGTTGGCACTTCCCTTAACACACTTAACACAGTAATTTGCCTAGCAGGATACCAAGTACTTATCATTGTACTTATTTTTTTGATGTAAGTACATAGTACTTAAGGCCACCTAATATAAAGTGGGGCCAAAATTACTTTTAACATAAAAAATAAAAATAAAATAAAAACTAATTCCAAAGTTGTGTTGTGCACTACTGAGTCAGTCTTATTAATACAATCAAGCTTTTGAATTTTACCCCTTGCCTGTCACCTCCCGATTTGGCAAATGGAGCATTTAGATACACTCATAGTAAAAAGACATCTGCTCAGTTATTCTGAATATACACATAGCCAATATATATTTAGAAAGAAACATCAACACTTGAGAGTTTACAGCTGAATACTCAGAATTACTCAAAGAGTAATTAATATTTAGAATATTAAGAAAAATATTTAAAATATTTACTTTTTTATGTTTTAGCTTATATATCTCTATAAGCTAAAACATTAAAAAAGTAAATATTTTAAATATTTGACCTTATTCTAGTTATCGTGTGTTTATTAGCTTCTTAGTTTACGTGTAGAAATGTAGGATTGGCTCGTTCTTTACAGAGACAGAATGAGGAAGTGACACAGGAGGAGCGCGTCATGTGGAGGGCAGTGTTGAGAATGTCATTATTGACAGCTCAGTGAGCAAATTAACACCTGATGACTCATATCGGACGCATATCATAATTGACACGTCTCAATTCCTTTGTATCGCATAATTCAGTGAGAAATTAATAGAAATGGTATTCTGTATGACAAAATATTTTGCAAACGTGATATGTCAATATTTCTCCAAATATGAGCATTTTTGAACTAAGAGATAAACTGTCCTTTACGATTTGTGTGAACACAAATGAGCTGCTTCAGACTAGAGAGAATTAACCTGCGTGTGATATTCCATTCAAAATATCATTCATAACGGATCGATTATAATGCACTCCTGACATAAATTAAGAAATGAATGTCACTGCAACCCAGTTTTATCATAAACAGTGTTTAAGTATCGAAGCTGGAGTCTTTAATCTGATGATGCTGAGTTTGTCCAGATAAAGTAAGTGTGTGATGTTTTAACGAGCAGTGAATGTTGAACAATAATATTCTGAGGCCACCTACGATCTTTAAAAGGCAACGTTAAACATGTCTGTTTTTAAATGTTAAAATTTGTTTAAAAATTAAATTAATAAAAATTTTACGTATCAACCACATGGTGGAATTGGCAGACGTTCCCTTAGAAGTCATGTGCTGTGGTAGCGGTGTAAAAATATGCAGCTATAATGAATTTTGAATTAATATACATGTCATATAAAATGGTTACACTTAAACTAATCATAGCATTGACACCTATGTAAGACTACTGGATCTATAGAACAGTGGCAAGGAATACTAACTTGACCGCGCTTTGAGAGCCCCTAGTGGTCATTTGCATTTCCATTGTGTTGTGGCTTAATTTCATTGTGTTGTGCACTACTGGGCCACGGTATCGCGTCAAACTGCCAAACTGCTGAAATCACATGACATTGGCAACCCGAATCATTGATTGATTCACTGATTCATGAACCGTTTGAGACAATGCTGAATAAATTCATAGTTTTTGATATTTTTCGGCTAAAATGTATTTTCGATGCTTCAAGAGATTCTAATCAACCAACTGATGTCACATATGGACTACTTTGATGATATTTTTATTCCCTTTCTGGACATGGACAGTATGGTGTGCATAGATTTCATATGCTCTGGGACTAAAATATAAGATATCTTAAACTGTGTTCCGATGATGAACGGAGGTCTTATGGGTGTGGAACAACATTAGGGTGAGTTATTAATGACATAAATTTCATTTGTGGGTGAACAAACCCTTTAAGTGACAACTAGCCCCAGAATGCTTTGATCCTTTATCATTTTAAGAGACAAACAAATGAGTGGAAAAGCAAGCAATGCAATTTACAGTTGGTAGATAATAACATCAGATTTTAATGTAAACAGCATGTATGATAAGAAAAATGTATTCCTTTAAAATTTGCTATAGAAACTCAATGTTTGTTTACACTAAAAATGTATCAATCTCTTAATATGTTCTCAGTAAGAGGCCATGAGCATCCTGAGAGGTTTTTCTGTTCTATCAGATTGCTTAAGGCAACAGTCATAAACAAGAGCAGTGTGTGAGCACAATGCAACTGAGGCTGATATCTACTTTCCCCTTATTTACAGCGGTTATTATTAGCAATGCTTTTGTGTTCTCTGGCCAATGTTTCGCGTTCCTTGAGAAGGAGCTCAAAAGATTTTACTAACGAATGCACTGTTTCTCGATGGAACGCAAAAGGTTTCGCCAGCGAACGCAAAGTTTCTCGAGAGAGGTAAAAGGTTTTTCTTCATCCACCTTGATGATGAGAAGTGCTTTAGTTTCACTATTCGTCCAACCAGAATACATTTACATCTGAGGGACAGGCGTATCACAGGGTGATCACATGTGATCTTACCCTGAAAAACATGAGACGCATAATAGCTGCATGGTATAATATTGCAGTTACACAATAACTGCAGAGCTGGTGAATACAAAAGAAGGAAAGCACGAGATGCGGTGCAATGGTGCAAAGCAGTCTGTCTTGAGAATCTTTACATAGAAACATTAGTAAGTGTGTTGGTAACACTTTAAAATAATGGTCATTAGTTAACTGCATTAGTTAACATGAACTGCATTTAAGCATTTATTTATCTTTGATCATGTTAATCTCAATATTTACTAATACATTATTAAAATCTTGTTAACATTTGTTAATGCTCTGTGAACTAACATGAACAAAACAATGAACTGCTGGATTTTTATTAACTAATGTTAACAAAGATTAACAAATACAAATGAACTGCTCATGGTTAGTTCATGTTAGTTAATACATTAACTAATATTAGCTAATGACCATTATTCTAAAGGTTTTGCTGGTGAACTTAAAGTTTCTCGGGGGAATGCAATGTTTCTCAGGGGAATACAAAAGGTTTTATGGGCGAATGCAAAGTTTCTCAGGGAAACGCAAAAGGTTTGGTATTTTGAAAACGCCAACTGTGACGCAATCGCTGGGGATCATTAATATGTACACCCCCAACTTTTGTATACGGCAGGCGGCAGCGTATGCGGAAAATGGCAGATCATGGAAATAGATGTTATGTTCCAGGCTGAGCAGGGGAAGTGGGGGCTTTTCATACCCTTTAAACTGAACAAAACTGTCAACAGGCATGTTTATCTATAACCGTATACCGCAACAATTTAATTAAATTTGTTTGTTTGCTCGGACCATTTCACCACGGACAGTTTTTCTAACCTGGACAATAGCAGTCTTCACTCAGCGTCTGATACTGGAGAAGCGGAAATTCAAATTATATCCCTGCAAGCAGCAAGTAGTGATTTTATCCACTTATTGACTGTCTAAACAATTTGTGATTAAACTGGAAGTTTATTAGTAAGACAACATCAGCGAAGATATCCCCTGTGTTGTCTAGATCCAACACAAGATGCTAGTACAGTAACAATAGGAAACTACAAGTAGTATACATCAGTATGACAAATGTCAAAGTTAATATTATTACCCGTTGTCATACAAATCTATAAAATACAACCGTAGATACATATGGCAATCCGTTTTGTCAGATAGAATTATAATTTAGCCTATAGACTATTTTCATCAATAACACACAACTTAGTTAGTTAGTTGCTTACAGATCGCTCACTTGATCCTTCTAGCTAACGTCATCTCCACTTAAGTTGAAACGGTAGTAATTTGACAAGGCATCGTCAATTTGTTTTAACAGGTTATACTGTACTGTACAAACAACATATTTGTGCACTAACGTTACGCAGTTCGCTGTTTAGAATTTGTGATTCAAAGTGAAGAAGCTATCATTGTAAAATCAAACAGTAACGCATTCCAGTGATTAAAAAGTTTTTAAAATGCTAAAAACAAAGTTGTGACTGCTAACGATATGAGTTAACGTGTAAAGTTGATGTTATATGCTAGTTCACATGTAGACTGAAGTTATAGTACTGACTTTTGCAGGTCTTACTGAAAATAAAGACTAAACTAACAATTTAAAAGCATCCATTTCCAATCTCAAAACAACTGGTTGTTCCTCAAAATCTTTATCATTGTCAGAAACAGGATCAAACATAAGGTTGGATGCATAATCTCTCCATGATTGACAGTATATGGTAGGTGTGTTTCTGTCATTAAAATGAGCCGCAGAGTGAAACAGCCAATCAGAGCCGAACTCAACAATAATATTCATGACCCTTCCAAATAAGGCAAAAACAGAGCATTACATCCTAGGGACTATTTCTGAGGTTGTAAATGGACCTGTAAAAAATCTGGAAAATTTTAACCCTTAAATAAGTCGCATACGTATGTAGATATCAGAGAACAATTTAAATTCAACTCATTCGAGGGCACCTTTAAGGATACACAGAGTAGGCTACTTAGCAAAATGATCATATTTTTTGAGAGAAATAGTAAAGGTGAATGCATATATGAACAAGTTTTCCATTAAGGATTAGAACGAATTCAACCCAAGGGCTTTTTGATGACGTGAATGCCTATTTATTATCTGTCCATCATCATAAAAAGCCCGCCCTGGCAATTTGATTGGTCCGGACAGCTCCTGTTCGGCACAGTGGATCATTCTGTGATAATTGTGTTGCGTCTTTTACATTAAACAAGCTTAATGTTGATTGCTATTCGCTGTCATTATATGGACAAGCAGTTGGACATTCTATGAAAACAATAAGCAGAGGAGTTTGCTGAGTATCTGCTTAGGTCTGGCACGAGTCCCGTGCCCTCTTATGTAAAAAGAGGTCACACAGTTGGGGTAGAGCTGAACAGCAGCCAAATCAATAGTCCAACCAAACCACACTGGTCCTCCCAGGCTTTGACATGGGGGCAAGCAGGCTAAAATAAGAAAAAAGGGATGAAAAGAGGACTTTGCAGTTATCTTGACTGCAGGGGTGTGCAGCCCCATGTATTATAAATGGGTTGAGTTCTCAGATAAACACATAAATAAGTAAAGTACATCCTCATTACTAAAACGGAGTGAAGGCTATGAAGGTGAATGAAGACGATCAGTGGGATTTTGAATGCCCTCCACTAGGGGTGTAATGGCAAAGTGAGAAAGTCAAAGATGGAGATCCAACTGGCCTCTCAGCGGAAGCTCACAGGCTCAGAGGTTACGTAAAGTCTGCCTCTGTAATGAACCTTCTCCTGTCCATATGCTAGGAGAAAAAGAGATACAGAAGGACAAGTTAAAGTGTGAAAACAACTGTCTGTAATTATTTAGTTGGTAAACTATTTCCTCCTAACATGAACAGAGGTCACTATAAATATACCATTAGGAGGTTAAACTACCAGAAAAGTTTAAACACTAGGCTGTGGCATTTTCAACATTAGGCTCTTTCACACAGCAATCCCAGTAAATTACCGTAAAACAACGAGAACAACTTTTCCAGTGAAGACACAAATGGTATTTTACTTAAAAGTTACCACTCACACATCAGTACCAAAATGCCAACAGGCTAAACACTGTGATGTCAATAATCAGAAATTACCTTAAAATGTTGAGCCGTTTTTTTCATCCAGCTTGATGATTAAAAGTGCTTTAATTTCAATATCTGTCCAATCTGAATACATTTCTGAGGAGCGACAGGCGTATCACAAGGTGATAACATGGAATATGGTTTTGCCCTTAACAACATTAGATGCATAATAGTTGCTATAGTATTGCTGTTACTATAACTGCAGAGCTGGTGGATGCAAAAGAAGGCAAGGATGAGATGCAGCGCAATGGACAGATGTCTGTCTTTTTGCATAGAAAAATCATTAAAAGCCTCACAACTTACTGTAAACAGCTCTGGCAGAGATGTAAGATTTGCCAGAAACTGTATGTCATATTCTGACCTTGGACATGTTCATAGTGGTATTCTTTGTTCATACACAGCATCATACCAGCATCATACCAGCATCATAGCAGTAATTTACTGGTAATGTTGCAACTTATCATACCAAGAAAATGCCAGAAGCAATTTTACCAGTATTTTTTTAGAAAGGTTACCAAAACTCTAAATGGTAATTTACCAGTAAAGACATGTGAAAGGAGTTAGACACCTGTTTCCTGAACCAAGGAGGTCTATAAGAACTGAAGAAAGTTATCTGGTCACAACCAGACGTATCTTACTCACAATTTCAGCATTTAAAAGAAGTTTCAAAAAAAAAAAACATCATTTACTCAACCTCAAGTCATTAAAAAAAAAAAAAGTATGACTTTTGAGAAATGCAAAGGAAAATAATTGGATGAATATCCAGTAGGTGAATTTAATGAAATTGCAGCTTGTAATTTACTTAAAAGCTTATAAAGCAAAGTCATCAGCAAAATTGTGTTGATTATTTCCCAAACCCTCTGATTGCACTGAAAATAACTAATGGAAAATGAGAATTTTTACACACACACAAAAAAAAACCCATCAGCAGGCAACAGCTATTATTTTTACACTGTAGCGTTTAAAATTGGTTTTGGTGTTTTTTTTTTTATTTTTTATTTATTTTATTTTATTATATATATATATATATATATATATATATATATATATATATATATATATATATATATAATGACACAGTTATGCTTTTTATGTAAAAAAAAAAAAAAAAAAAAAGCTTTATTGTACAACAGTTTGTCACCAGGTCGGTTGTACACCTTTGTACCTTACTTATCCCTAAAAAGTGGATTTTTGTTAGTAGGCTACCTTTTGAACGTACTGTCATGGTGACCTTGCTGTAAGGTTGTCTTGACTTGAGAGTATTTGAGGAATTCAATATGTTTTGTGTTATGATGGTTGAAAGTCTCTTCACATCCTGATAGTAATCACTTAGTGAATTGGTCTAATTTAATTTAATCTGTGCAGGGTCTAGGACCATAACATGTTTGTTCAATTATTGCATTTGAACCATATGCAATGACACAATGTCCTACATGCAGGACTTGACATTAACACTCAACAAATGTGGGTGGATTTTAGCAATTGCATGTACATATTTTCCAATGTTGGTCTTTTATAAAGGCATCTGAAATAATAAACTAAGTGCAACGGATCACTGAGGAAAGAGGCTGAAAGAGAATCCATTTGCATGCATGCTTTAATTACAACAATCCACGTTAAAGTACAGGGACATCAGATCCAGAACACGGACATGATCCTTAACAGAGAACAGCACAAAACAAACAAAAACAAATCAGAACATACAGATACCCACAATTAGCGACTAGAAAAACATGATTGAAAACCAACCCTCTGTCCTAATTTGAAAATCCATACTAAATAGTATTCGAAAATAGAATAAGTATGTCTCAAATCGTAGTATGTTGAAAAGACTATTCCAAAGATCATTGAATGGTCTGCTATTTCCGTTCAGAATTCGAAGTATAGATCAACACACATTCTTAAAGGGTTACTTCAGCGATTAGCACATGGCTTTCTATCAGTAGAAACCCTGGAGTATATTCAAATGATGGTGCAAAAGTATGTACTTTTTCTTCACAAAATGAGTACATACTTTTATGCAGTAATATAAGTAGGCGAATTGGGATGCAGCACAAACCCTTAGAACACAGAACAATGATAATTGACTGCAGGTGTGTTCAAAGAAGGTTTGTGTTCAAACAGAAAGAGAACATGGATGAAAACAGAAGACACAGAACTGGAATCGTGACTGTGTAGTGTTAAAAACATCAAAAATAAAAAAAATTCGAAACATAGCGATAACTGAAAAGCATCCAATATTAATTTTCCGCAGAATAGATTCAAGAGACTGGCTATGCTTTCTCGCTCTATCATCTCTCCGACAGTGAGTTGACACACAAACCTGCCTACCTTCCTGCATACCAACCACGTCATAACTATAGTGTAATTTGGAATTAATGGAACCACGTGACATGTTCAGAGTGGTTTATTTAAATATGGCAACACTATCAACGGTGAAATTAATATGCAGCAGTCAAGTGCTACAGTGTTTATTAAGATGTTCATTATTATTGTAATCTTATGAGCTTTGACACATAAGGCTACCTTTAAAAAAAATTAAATAAGGAAAACATATTTTCTCTTGTAAGGCATTTTTCCCCCATGTAGGCTATATATTAGATGTACAGTGGCGCCTTTGAAAACGCTAGACGTTTGAATGACATAACATGTTTCCATCAGAAGCTGTCATTTCAAAAACTGATGGTTTACCTCTTGCTTTCTCCCAACTGAAAGCCACTGCTGAGCCCAGCACCGCTTTCCTGTCGCCAACCTCTCATCCTCTGTGGATTCTGATGAATTTTGCATGGTCTATGCCTTGAAAAAAGCTATTAAAGAATTTGAAAGCGAAAGAGGGGAAGAGGGACAGAGAAAGAGAGTGCTCAAAAAGAGCTTTCGTGAACCTTTTAATAACAGTGATATGTAAGATGTCACTGGAGATGGCTTAATTTCTGTAACAGTCTCCACAATGGAGAAGTGCGCTGAAAAGCTATTTTTTGTGTGTGTATGTGTACGTGCATGTCACACAGTGAGTGCTAGTGTTTTAGATGCATAGAGAAAACCTTTGTCAGGTAAAAAAATAAAATAAAAAATGGTGAAATGGAACAGGGAAATATTCATGTACAGCACAGTGGTGCTGTTCAGGAACATTTACAACAATGTCAGAGAAGCATGTGGTGTTATAAATGTTTAAATTATGAACTTGGGCTGTACTAGCTAACTCTAAAACTATGGACTTCTGCCAGGTGATGCAAAATGCATGTGGTAACATCTAAATAAACTTCAAAAGTCAAAAGTATTAATATTGCTTCATTTTCCATACTGTTACACAAATGTAGATGACGTAAATAACTCATTAAAATATATATTTTTATAACACTAAAAAAATAAAAACTTTGTTTTTTTGTTTAACCAAGTGCTGCAAAGAACCACTGAAGAGGGGTTTCTCTGTTTAATAAGATAGTCTATAAATCCTTGAATTTTGAATCTTTTCTCTTGAACATGCTGGATTCTGGCTGGACTGAGGAGCACAACAGAGAATAGAAGAACAAGGGCTGGATCTTCTCCCACATAAATCAGAAGTATTGATCAGGTCTTAGACAAGAAATTCTGGTGAGGTTAGCCAAGTTCTTTACATGTGTATACAACATCATCCACAGTGATTTAATAGTAAAAGTCTTTTTCGCAGTTTCACTCTGTGACTACAGTAGAATCGGACAGATTGAAGAAAACAAATGCTCCTGTGGTCACTGTACAAGCCACCGTCCCTTCTGCCACACCGGATTCGAATCCAGAGGGAGTCGCTCTGCTTTTCTCTTCCTTGACCACAGTTGTAATCTTATTTTACTGAACTCTCTGGACTCCAGTGTCTTGTTAAGTCCACAAGACTGAACAAGTCCATTCATTACATGGCGGCCGTGATGAATGGCCTGGGCTGACAGTAAGGGAAAGCCAAGGTGTAAATGTTCAACCTCTCATAAATCACGGCGACGGGGCCAGTCTAGACCTTAACCTAAACACACTCAAGAATGATGATCCGCTCTGTGTGTCAGTATCAGAGCCATGCCAAGCCAGAGTCAAGGGATAACCCTCTGCAACACAACTGTTTCCCCCTTCATTAAACGCTGTTGTTTTCTGAGGGAGAGAAGTTCATCTACAGAAGCTGCAGAAAAGTCCTTGGAAACAATTGCACTGGGATACATAATGGTGGTGAAAGAATAGGTCTGCTTTTTCAAACTCTTCCAAATAAACGTTATTTAAACCTGATTCAACCAAAAGGTCGCTGCTTATCGAGAAGATGTCCATGTCTAGAGTTCTTGAGCTGGTGCTTCCCCAAACTAGTATGGAAACTCATGCTGGATTAAGCTGGTATTTTCAACAATGTTTGGAGATTGATCAATTCTTAATGTGCACAGTGAATTCTGTCACCAGATTTAGTTCAGTCTAAATCAGTGGTTCCTCAGACTTTACAGTACAAAAAGAAAGGGGGTCCTTGTATTAAACTGAACATGAATCGCAGATACTAAACAATATGCAAATCCATGAACATACAGGCCAAACTACTGTTTGGCCTGTATGTTCATGGTTTTGCAAGTTCATGGTTTTGCATACACCCTGCCTAAAAATCCAGCATATACCAGCATGAATTCCATGTTGGTCCAGGCTATGATGGATGGAGCTGGTCTAGTGCTGTTCTAGCTGGTGGATCAGCATAATCATTCTGTTCGCAAGCAAAACTGAGCTGGTGTAGATGGCCCACCAGCACTCCTGCTTCCAATGCCGGAAGACCAGCAAACCACCAGCCAGAAAATTAGCATCATATGCTGGTCCGAGCATCCAAAACATAACTTTTGCTGATGACCAGCAATGCTGTATTTTTCAGCAGGGAAAATTGACGATTTGGGTTTCTACGTCGAAATGGCAATGGTTTCAGTTGTTGTCAGCAGTCAGTATTTCACCAAACTTAATTGTAATAAACACAAATCTACAAGTTAAACTTTTTGAACAGCAGCCTAGGTTGTGTTTCTTTTAAGATGTAGTTTTGCTCATGGTTTATGAAAATGAATGTATGCCAAGTAAACTGACCGTAATTTGTAGTGAATTTAACAGTGATACCAAAGTTCCAAAGCTTGTGTCAAAAAAAGAAACAATATTCAACGATGCTTGATCCGTTCTATCAAAATCATGTGACCTATGATGTCTGAAGCTTTGTTTCACACATGCCTATGTGACTGTTCTGTGACTCTGTGACTCTGAGCCATCAGTGACTACTCTGATTCGAAAAGCACGACACGGGTGGTTAGAACTGTTGTATTGCTCGTGTGTGTGTGTGTGTGTGTGTGTGTGTGTGTGTGTGTGTGTGTGTGTGTGTGTGTGTGTGTGTGTGTGTGTGTGTGTGTGTGTTTAGTAGGGGTGACCCCTAATAGTCGAAGATTCGATGCATCGATATGCAGGACCGGATTCGACCACTGATCTCATGGTCGAATCTTCGCGGGTGTTATGAAACGAGGATCATACCATTTTGGCAATATGGGGGTGCTCTATATTAGTGTTATAAAGACGTGTTGCTGAGCGATCACCCCTTAAGGGCACTGAGCTTCGCACCAGACGCGCCTTTAAAATTGGAACACATATCCACCGACGGTGGCATTCGACGCCTGTCTGCGGCGATTAAATGTATATTTCCCTCAAATCGTGAATTTACATACTGATTTCACCCTGTGCTTCAAGATACACTCATCGTGCAGCTCTTCTATCAGAAGTCGGTTCAAATTTGAGGTTGCGCGTATATAATCCTTGAGACACGGCGCTGAGCTTCAGTCCGGTGTGCGACCCCTTTAGGCACAATCGGCTTAAGAACGTGCATATAAACACACTCAAAGTGTTCTTTTCCTCTCTAGGCAGGTATTTTTTTTAGGTTTATTTATCAAATGTTCTTTTTATATTTGTGTGATGTTCTGTGTTTCGATCGTGGCTTTTAAATGTTATGAGAGAACGGTTAATTTACGAATGTGTAGTGTAGCCTAGTTTTGATCACTTTATTAAAAGTGGTGGTTGTGTGCCGTGTGTAAAGTAAAATTAAAATAGTCTTAGCCTCCCGCTGACTAGTGTCCTGCCCTTCCCAACCCGTTTATACCATTTATTTTTTTCCGGTCTATGGTTTACACACACATAGATGATTTGACTATCGGTCGACCATAGAGAGATTAGAAAATTCTGATTTGAATGTGTAAATCCTTAGTTGGGGACACCCCTAGTATTTAGTCTACTTGCTTTATTCTGAATCAAGTTTTATTTGTTTACATACAGGAAAAATGTCTGCATTCACAATACATAATTTAGTTTCTAGGAGTATGCAATGGAACATGTCATGTATTTAACATATTGATTCATTCATTTATACATCTATCTATCTATTCATTTTATTTAATTTATAAGACAATGGTTGCAAAACATTTTGCGACACAGCGGTTTCCAACACTTTCACCAGAAGAGGTCCTCATCAAGCCCTGATTTAAAAACCTTTAAGTAATGAACCGTTTTCTGATTCAATTGTGCTGAAAGCTTCACTGGTTCAAAAAAACTTCACTTCGCCATCACTAGTAATTTGGCTTCAAATAATGAATTCAGTTGCTCCAAAATACCGTTTAACCACTGACATAAAAAACAAAGATGCAAATAGTTTTCTCCACCCTTTTTAAAACAAAGCATATTCTATAGCAGGCCTTCTCAACACTGGTCCTCGAGGCCCATTGCCCTGCAGAGTTTACTTCCAATACTAATCAAACACACATCAACCAGCTAATCCAGCTCTTCAGGATTACTAGAAAATTACAGGCAGGAGAGTCTGATCAAGGCTGGAGCTCAACTCTGCAGGATGGTGGGTCTTGAGCACCAGGGTTGAGAACACCTTGTTCTACAGTATATCCACATTAATGGGTCCTGCACACTGTGCGATTTTTCAAAATCCTTTGCGAATGTCCCTTGTCAGACTGTACGAACATGATCGCCATATCACACTGTAAGATCTCAGTTGACATTAATGTCAGACTGCACGATAGTGAAGGCGCGCTAAAAACGGACGTGCGCAAGAAAACTCACCCGGAGTTTTATATCATCAATGAATGACGCGTTCGGTGACAGTGAGCTGCATTACACGCGGGACTGAAATGCTGGCTACAAAGAAATCTCTAGAACTCGTTTTGGTCATAGTTTGTCTTGAAAATCTGAGATATTTGACTGTCGTCGTAGGAGAAGTCATACTGCAGGATTGTGTGCCAAATCTTCTGACACTGCCAGAATTTCGTCTGAGGTAAAATTTGATCGCAGCGCTCATTAATCGGCTGTCGGTGAACATGTCAAACTAACGATCAAAGACGTCAGATTTTAGCCTAGGATCTGAGGAATCTTTTAGGATTTGCTAAATTTGTCCCAGACGGCCAAATCGTGGCCAAAATCGCACAGTGTGCACCCGGCTTAACTGGAAATTAGTTGGTAAGGCATAAGCATGCTTTGGTGTTTGCATGGGAAAGTCTACAGATATTTTTTTTTTCTGCAAATGTCACTTAATATGTTCGCTCCATAAGTTTGTTGTTTCAATTATGCACAGTTGCATGCTTTTATAAATGCATACTTTCAAACTTTAGTTTGGGTCACAACTCATCAGCTGAAAACCACTGTTTTAAAAACCTTGGGGATTTGAGAGGATTTAGGGACAAATGGCAATCAAGGAGTATGAAAAAGAATAGTGTTTCCAACATTTTTTGGGACTCTAAATTGCTGTCTCTTCTACAGTCCCATTTTCTCATTTCTCCTTTTCCTTCTGCCCTTATCTTTTCCAAAAACCCTGACTCCTACTCTGTCTTCCACTTGCAACTTTTAAAATCCCATCAAGTTAACTTTATCAAACAGAAATGTGCCTTTGCAACGGCTGACAGATAAGCATCTAGTACCTCCATTTCCCGTCTTGCTCTGCTGAATAACCGCTCCAGTCAGGTCATGGAGCCGTTTCTAATGTCACATCTGTACTTTCCAGAGGCTGCAAATGGGTTCCAACATGGACCACGTCTCAACTTGAAATATAGAGGAGATTTTTTACTCTGCTAATGAATAATGTAAAAGAGCATCTAATGCGCAAACCTAATGTTACCTGACTTTTTTGCAGATATTTTTTTTGTTGTTGTTGTAAAAACGCATGTTTCGTAAGCTCTCTCTCGCTCTGTTCCCATTTCCTGTTCTATTTTTATCGTGCGGGTGGACTGTATTGACAGACTGTGCGGTGGCCTCTCAGAAAAGGAGAAAAGATTGTGTTGTCATTTCTCAGATGCATTTTTAATGCTACAAGTTTCAGTCATAGTCCATAGCATGAAAGAAACTGCTGGTGCTGTTGCAAAACCATCAGTCGTGTAAAGAATTGTGCCTCTAAAGTACCACTTAATAGTCTATATTTATAGTGTACACTCCTCGGCAAGCAATGCATGTCAGTGCTTCACTTTGAAGAGTTTTATAGTGGTTTGTTTGGAAAAATACTTAAAAACTGTGTCTCAGTATTTTTAATTCATTTTCTACCACATTAGTAAAATAATCATCATCTGCTACGACCTCAGCCCGAGACACACACACACACACACACACACACACACACACACACACACACACGCACACACACACACACACACACACACACACACACACACATGTTGGTCTATGTGGTTTACAGGGACTCTCCATAGGCGCAATGGTTTTTATACTGTACAAACCGTATTTTCTATCCCCTTACACTGCCCCTGCCCCTAAACCTACCCATCACAGGAAACATTCTGCAGTTTTACTTTCTCAAAAAAACATAATTTCGTATGTTTTTAAGGCCATTTGAATTATGAGGACATTTGATATGTCCTCATAAACCACATTTATAGTGTAATACCAGTGTAATACCCATGTAGTTATACAAATTTGTGTCCTCATAAACCACATAAACAGGCTCACACACACACACACACAGAGAGAGAGAGAGAGAGAGAGAGAGAGAGAGAGAGAGAGAGAGAGAGAGAGAGAGAGAGAGAGAGAGAGAGAGAGAGAGAGACACTTAAAGAGAAAAAGTAAACTAGTGCATTTAATGTGAATGTACTGTAATGATGGAAAATTATTAAATCAATTCTGTTTTAGCTTGCCATGTTTAACAATGAGAGAAATAATGAGCAATTGCTGGTGTAACTGATAAGGTTAACTTCATATTACTCAAAAGTGCAATATACCCACTAAGCATCCCAGATATAATAATTGTCTTCACTGAAGAAATATGAAAGCACTGTACAATTCCAAATGTTCAACCATAATCAAACACTCTGCTAAGTCATCATAAGAGGTTTTGCAATATGCATTCAGTTAGTTATCTGATTACATTTTGGCATTGTCTGCTTTAATGGAGTCTAATTCAATAAATTCATGTTTTTATTTCATCCCTTGGTTAACCCTTAAATGCATATCTCAGGTCTTCATCAACTTGAGATGGCATTCACAACAATTTTTATTATTATTATTATTAATTTTAAATGTTTAAGTTATACATCACCCAGTACAAGAAGATAAAAAATAATATTATTAGTATGTTTTCTAATTAATCGTTTGTAAAAAGTGTATAGACTAGTAACCCGAGGTATATAATAATATAATATAATATATATATATATATATATATATATATATATATATATATATATATATATATATATATATATATATATATGAGCTTTTATAATATCAAATCATATCAAACTCTAACATAATGTGCTTTATTTTAGTTTTCTTTTGCAAATGCTATTAAAACATTATTTTTATACTATTGCAGCATTTAGATATCCATTCATGTTAGATATAAATTCAGGTTGCTAAAGACCTGAATATCTAATAATAATTGGTGAAGCATGCATGCATTTAAGGGTTAAATTATAATTTATTTAGATATCCCCATAGAACCATCAGATAAACGCCTAATGTGGAAAATATTTGTGAGCCTCTCCTTTTACAGGGCCTGATATAATGTACTTCTTCTCCCAATATATTAATACATTTTTATGATAAGTATTACACACACAGGTCTGGTTTACTATCTTTTTGAAGACTCTCCATAGGCGTAATGGTTTTTATACTGTACAAAATGTATATTCTATCCTCTAACACTAACCCCTAAACCTACCCATCACACAAAACGTTCTGCATGTTTATATAAAAAAGGCCATATCAAAGACAGCCTTCACCCTGAAGGTCTACTTTCATTATTTTTTTGGTACATACTTTTTTTCTCTCTTGCTCTTCTGTAGCCTGTTACATCCTTACACTCAAGACTCAGTGAGCTGACACTGTTAATACAAACTTCCCGCCAATCAATAAGAAAAAGGGTTTAATTATGTTTCCACATGTGAGATGTGCAGAAAACTGCCCCTTAGCTCAATTTGTGTGAAGTGAAGCAGAATTTAAAAAGGCAGAGAGGGAGACAAATGGTTACTATGATCAGATAGTCTGTCAGAAAAAGGAACCATATGATGATATACAGTATATGGCAAGGATGCCATCCGCTTCACTAAGAAAGAAAGGTCAACCAATTTCTGGAGAAACCTTCTCCTTTCTCAGTGTAACACAATTGTATTTGTGATTAAAATATTATGATTTAAAATATGGTGGTAAAAAGCAGGATATTTCAAGATTGTATGCTATTCAGAAACAACAAATGCGCCCTTCATCTTTAAATACTAATTAAATTCGAAGAAATCTTTAGTGGAATATTACCATGAACTTTTTAACATTTATCCCAACAAAGTTGTACTTTATCATTATTCAAAGTTTTTCAAAGTACAACGTGATCCTCTCACAAGGAATGGCATCCATTCAGTATTTCTTGAACATGAAGGATACATGCATTATTCACAACTTTTCCATTAAATCTCTTTGGATGGCAGATATTATTAAGTCGTCTTTACATTCACGAAGATCTCTGTCCTTCAGGATTCATTCACTCAGTCAATCACAGGTTCTCTGCCACAGGCACCTCTGTTCACCCGGTTTTGTCATGTTTTCGATATATAGACCTTTACTGCCTTCCCAGCCATTTTAAAATGCTATCATATCTGTCAACAAAATATTATGAGGGGGTCATAACCTCAATCTCCACAGCGGCCCGAAGGCCCTTTGGTCACACTGTTACCCAGTTGAAACAGGAAATTGTTACCCACCTCCCCAGTAATTCAATAAGTTACAACTCCTTTCCTTGGCATAATATGTGTGTATGTGTGTGTGTTTGCAGGTGAATGGGAATAAGATATTTAGAAAGATACACTATATTGCCAAACATTTTGGGACGCCTGCCTAATGCACATGAACTTTAATGATATCCTTAATATGTAGGGTTTAACAAGGAGTTGGCCCACCCTTTGCAGCTATAACAGCTTCAACTCTTCTGGGAAGTCTTTCCACAAGGTTTAGGAGTGTGTTTATGCAAAAAAATGTATTATTATTATTATTATTTTTTTTTTTTTGAGAAGCGAGGATGCACTAATGTTGGACGAGAAGGCCTGGCTCGTAGTCTATGTTTTAATTCATCCCAAAGGTGCTATATGGGGTTGAGGTCAGGACCCTATGTCGGCCAGTCAAGTTCCTCCACACCAAACTTGCTCTTCCATGACTTTACGGACCTTGTTTTGTGCACTGGTGCACAGTCATGTTGGAACAGGCCCAAACTTTTCCCACAATTTTGGTAGCATAGGATTGTCCAAAATATCTTTGTATGCTAAAGCTTGATGGGCCAAGCCCAATTGCCTAGTACCGGTGTGCATTTACACTTCTGCATCTGACGCTTTGCATTGCAATTGGTGAGGTAAGGCTTGGATGCAGCTGCTCTTTGGCCATGGAAACTGCACTGTTCCTAAGCTAATCTGAAGGCCACACAAAGTTTGGAGGTCTGTATCGATTGACTCTGCAGAAAGTTGACGCCTTCTGCGCACTATGCGCCTCAGCATGCGCTGACCCCGCTCTGTGAGTTTACATGGCCTATCACTTTGTGGCTGTGTTGCTGTTCTTCCCAATTGCTTCCACTTTGTTATAATACCACGAACAGTTGACCATGTAATATTTAGTAGTAACGACATTTCATGAATGGACTTATTGCACAGGTGGCAACCTATCACGGTACAACGCTTGAATTTACTGAGCTCCCAGTGAGTGAGCCATTCTTTCACACATGTTTGTAGAAGCAGTCTGCATGCCTAGTAGCTTGATTTTATTCACCTGTGGCCATGCATTCAATGATTTGGAGCAGTGTCCCAATACTTAATATAGTGTATTAAAATTCACAGAGAATATTTGGTTTCATCTTCCATGAATTTTTGAGACAGTTGATACATGCTGTCGTCATAATGTGTGGGGTTCAAGTTTTCTTCTTTTTGCACAAACATCTCTATCCTCTATTCCTTTGCTCTCTTGATAGTCTTTTCCTCGTAGGCCTTCATAAGTAAGTACAAGGCGCACATAACCTTGTTTTTGAGCAGTTTGTTTTCCATCAAGCGTTTTTGTTGCGTACTGGTCCTGAAGGTCTCAAAGACATTAAACATTAAGTTCTCTCTGCTCATAAGTTGGTAATGCAGTGCATTTACTGCGGTTTTCAACCACAAACCCAACCCTTGAAGGGATAGTTCACTCTTACATAAAGAATACGTCATCATTTACTCATCCTGATGTTGTTCTATTATGCCCTTCTTTCTTTTATGGACCACAAAAGGAGATTTAAAAAAAAGTCACACTTGTGCCCATCCATATAATGACAGTGAATAGCAACCAGCATCAAGCTATTAAAAAGACAAAATTATCACAGAATAATTCCATGTGACATATGTTTTATACTCTGTGTTCTGAGGGTATACAGTATACAGTTTACTAACCTCAGACGCCCCTTTTACAAAATGTAAAATAAGTAATTGATGTTCCCAGAGTGTGTGTGAAGTTTTAGCTCAAAATACCCAAAAGAAAAGTTTTTACAACATGTTAAAATTGCCACTTTTTGGGGGTGAGCAAAAATGTGCCGTTTTTGCCTGTGTCCCGTTTAATGCAAATGAGCTGGCACAGAGGGCGGAGCTTCAAGAGTTTGTGCTCAATGCCACTACATTCTACGGCAACAAAGAACAATCTCATCTCACAAACTGTCAGTAGGCCTACCACAATATACAGTATATGCTGCATGGAGATATAACAGGTATAGTTTAGTTTGATTATGGTTATAAATTATGCCAAAATTTCACTTTTATCCATTATTAGTACAAGCTAGTTGTAGCGAATCCCATCTTAATGATGACCAAAGCTTTACTGAGGAGTTTTATAAAGTTTACTGTGCAACATACAAAAGGTGACATGTTCGTTTTCACTCCCAAAAATTAATGCAAGAGCTGAAGAGCTTGTGGACTTCTGTGCCTGTTACACAACGTGTGCATTTGTGAGACTATACAAAGACTATTATTGCTGCAGTTCACTCCATCTCACCCAGACAAAAATAGATGTACATATAAGGGATATGGCACAGTCATACCACATGATCAGTGATACCAGTAACCCGTTACATAGTAACGCGTTACTCTAATCTGACTTTTTTTTTCCAAACCAGTAATCAGATTAAAGTTACTTATCCAAGTCACTGTAAGTTACTATTTTAGTCATTTTCCTTAGTAAAAATCGACAGCTTATCAAAATTCTCAGCCCGAGTCCGGCTGGAGTCCTTGTTTTTTTATTTACTTATTTATTTAATTTTTGTACATTGTTCCAGCCATTAAAATAGCTAACAAGAGAGAATAAATCAATACTAGATTATATAATGAAATAACTGTACACATTATATTGATTTACATTTTAAATTGTATTAGCTCACTGAACGCAACAGTTCAATGTGGAAAAAAAATGTTCCTATAGCAAGTATAAAGCACCGACTTCAGTTACCCGGACGAGAGTGTTATCACTTTTTTTCGTTTGTTAACGGTGGATAACAAGCAGCGGGATGGCGTGATTGACCAATTATTCCACAGAGCCACGTAATAAGTTGTGAGAAATCAAGATAAACACCCCCACCCCCCCCCCCCCACCCCCCCCACACACACACACACACACACACACACAACTATGCACTTAACTGCATCCTGCTGGGGAAAAAAAAAAACTATGCTTTCTCTTTTCCTTCAACGGTGTCTGAGGCTTTGTATTACCACTTTGCGTGTGTATTGCCACTTTTTGATTAATCATTTGTATTCCTCATTCGTAAGTCACTCTGGATATTTTTTTTTTTCAGGACAGAAAAGAGTTGTGGTATTCATCTGGTCAATTTGATGGGGGTACATTGCAGGTCTATTCTGATAATGATGGACAGAACCAAGTGCTACAACAAAGGAAATTATATAAACGTGTGTGTGTGTGTGTTGGGTTTTGATTCAAAGCATGACAAGGGTTTGTCATCTTGCTGTGGGGTAAAGGAAAACAGCTGTAATGGATCAGACTTGATCAAAATGTTACACGTGAGACATAATTAAGCCCTGTCGAGGAAAATGAAATGCTGTTCTAAATCATTTGCCTTAAATCAAGTTAAATCAGTTTTTATTTTTTTTTATTTTTTTTACTTTTTTTTACTGTTAAACAATAAAGAACAGACAATTCAAATAAAAATAATCAAACATTTCTAGACATCTCCCTCAGCTGCATGGCACAATGATTGTACAAATGGTTGCTGTTTGTGTGTGGGTTTGTGTATTTTATGTTATTAAAACTGTAATATTAATTCACTCATGACAGCCTCCCACTTATCATCAGATGTCATTTATAGAGCCCTGTACACCTGTGTTTACTTTAACACACCGACTCTGTACCAAAACCTATGATTTTTCAACCTAGCCAGTATTTTCATGAATCATTGGTGTACTCCCGACAGATGCCTGTTCCAAACAACAGGTGACACGATTATGTTGCCTTTTAAGACAACTTCTTTTGGCCAAATTCTATGGAGCATGTCACATCCTTTGTAAATAAGGTAATCCCAGAATGCACCGTGAGCTCAGTAAATTTCAATATGTATCCATCGAACATACAATACTGAAAATATTCTATTAACAGAATAGTGTGTATTTTTGTCCTTATTATAAGATCTTTTACCTCAGCAAAATGCTTACATATATTTGTGTGCGTTTCAGTTGCTTATGAACTTATTGGTGACTTGACTCAACAAAACTCCATTTGCATAAGCTAGAATAGCAAAATAAGTTCAGACATAATGGTACATTGCATACAAATGATTTGAAACAAACTGATTCATATTTGAAGGTCAGAGATTAGAGACATCACAAGCTGGTTTTCAGAGGTTATTTGAATTTTACAAATTAAATTTGTAGTACATAATATTTATTAGATTTCAAAGGGATGAAAGAATTAGCTGTGGAATGTGCCATCAAGTGCTTCCAGTGGAGACTATAACTAGAGCAATTTTGTTTTCATGCACTAAGATTTACCGTTGTTATTGAATTTTTGTGGTCAAAATCCAGTCATTTTAATAGGAATCCATGTGCTCTGGAATTTCGCATGAGGAAAATATTTTTACAAGTTCAACCAGTTGCATGTGCAATTTTGCCAGAAAAAAAGAAAAGCTTCTTGGTTTGTCTTTTGTGCGAGCTGTTCTTCATGCAACACACTTTTGACAACGGACCCTTTTTTGCTCACAAAAATTTGCCAATAACCAGGGTGAATTATTTTGTATTTATTTTTTTGTATGCACATTGTTAAGGTGTGATCATTTACTGTATCATCCTTCATCAAATTTTTGTGGGCAATTCAGTCACTACAAAAGGAATTATTGCCATCTGGAATTTCGAGTGAACAAAAGATCATAACAGGTTCGACGACCGCGGAAGCGCAGAGGATAGAGAACAAACAAAACACCAGTCATAAATTAGAAGTCTAAGTGTTTAAAGAGAGCTTAAGTTTGTTGCCCAGCCCTATATTTGTTTAAACTGCAAGAGGCGTCTACTCTTGTCTAAGCTTACACTACTCCTACATCCTACGTCATATGTCGGGTCAAAGTTTATTCTTCTGCCTGAACTTAAATCACATACAGAGGCCAGTGAGTATAGGTTATAAAGTTATAAATATGGATTTTGTTCGTACAAAATGCACTGCTTCACTGAAAAAAAAAAAAAAAAAAAAAAGTCTGTTGGATTTAATTGTGTACATCGCTCCCACATGAATTAATTAAGTCAAGCAAACATAATTTGTTCCTGTAACTTAAACAATATGGAATGAATAGATTTTAAGTGATCCAATAGTCTCAAATTTAATTTTATATGGCTCTCTGACATGATTCAGGCATTCAATTTCAGACATTCATTCTTCCACTTCAGTTGCATATACAGAATTATAATACTGCACTAACTAGTTAACAAACGGTATAGCTAGCAATAGCACACGTAGCATCTTAAATAAGTATTAAATGTTCCCTCATCAAAGCCGTTAAGACATTAATGTATCAATCCACACCACAAGCAAATGTTCCACTCGTCTCCACAATGGTAACACAATGTAGGTTAAATTGTTCTAATAATTCCAACATAATTGAATATTAAACATTATTAAACACAGTACCCTCTTTTCTCAGCTTTCTGAAAATAACACCTTTATCTATAAAATAACATTTACTTTCTCTTGTTTAGCCATGTGCAAAGCATGCTGGGAACTAACAAGCCCCACCCAGTTTCAGTTAATGCAATACAAATCATTCATGTAATCTCAACACAAACAGATTAAGTAAACTTCAATTTGACTTATATATAAGTGGATTAAACACAATCAAATTAAGTTAGGGCAAAATGTATAGCAATTGTGTTGTTTTAGCTCATTTTAATTAAGCAATAAATAATAAATAAATAAATAAATAAAAAATTGAAGGTGTTTAGAGCCACATGGATTACTTTTATTTTGTATGGATGCGTTTTTGTTTTTGTTTTGTTTGTTTGTTTGTTTGTTTGTTTGTTTGTTTTTTTGGGGGGGGGCTGAAGAAAGAAAAATTGGTACCATTCACTCCCATTATAAAGCCTGAAAGATATATTTTTTAAATTTAACTCAGATTGTGTTTGGCTAAAAGAAGAAAGTCATACACACTTAGGGTGGCTTGGGTGATTTTTTTTTTTTGGGTGAACTATCCCTTTAAGAAGGTATCTGCCTATTTAGACAGAAAGGCAGCACTCTAGGTTTTGAAACGGAGCCATTCAGAAAAGCTTCACTGCCCAGAGAACCTGCATGACAAAGCATCACCATTCAGCTCATACAGTGTGTCCTTGTGCTCTACTCTAACCAATGACCTTGTGTTTGTGAGCATGTGTGTGTATGTGTGCAAGTGTCTATGTAAATGCAGGCACATCAGAGATAGAGAGAAAGCCAGGGAGGACTGGAGAGAAGGACAAAAAAAAAAAAAAGACAGCAGTATCGATTCCTCTCCTGATTTTTAAATAACCTCTGTTTACTGGCCAGTTGGCACTTTCAGTGACAGTACAATTTATGACAGCCTAGCAAAACAAAGTAGAGGGCACCTGTGGAAAGTCTCATCATATCTTTCCATATCTCTCTGTGACAGAAAGCAGCGGTCAAATATACAGAACCTCACAGAGGACAGGTGCATACAACTCAAGGTCAAAGGCACCAGATACATGCTGTGTATTAGCTTCAAAAAAGAGAGATGGTTTTGGAAAAGGAATTCAACGAAGACTTGAAAATAGGGACACTTTAAAATGTAGGCATTTGAGGCATTCACACTGCTAATGAAAAAAGAAAAAAGAAAAAGAAAAAAGCACTGTTGTTGTGGCAATGCTGGGAGAGTGAGATGTGTGAGAGTTTTTATTCCTGTGATGGTAAAGTTGGATTTTCAGCATCATTCTTCAGTGTCACATGAGCCTCGAGAAGTCATTCTGATACGCTGGTTTTCTGCTCAAGAAACATTTCTCACTATCAATGTTGAAAACAGCTCAATATTTTTTGTATAGAAATCAAATAAAAGAAACAGTAGAAACTCAAAAAAAAAAAAAAAAAAAAAGCATTCATTTAAAAATATATTTTGGTGACAAACATAAAATTCTTTGGTTTCACCTTTGCATCTTTGCTGAAAAAAATTTCTTGCAAAAAAAAAAAAAAAAAAAAAAAAAACAATATATATATATATATTTTTTTTTATGGTAATTTTTTATGCAAATTGTGGGATCTTGCATAAATTATAATAATCAGCCTAATTAATTGATGTTACCTTTGTAAAAATTGTGTCAGATTAAACTGTGTGAGGTTGGGAGAGTTTAAAAAGGTGATACACTCTAAAAATGGCTGGGTAAAAAAAAAACAACCCAATTGGCAACCCAGTGCTGGGTACATATTGGACAGAACACATGCTGGGTTAAATTAACCCAGTGGCATTTTAACCCAGCAGGCTGAGCTGTTGAGAAAAACCAAAATGTAGTTATTTTTTTTACCATCAATGGATTTGCTATTCTGGGTTATTCTTGCTGGGTTGTTCTTAAAAAAAAAATCTCCTGTGCATTAGCCTACTGTAAAACTAGACAATCACGAAAGAACAAATGAAGAATGCATATTTAGACTGTTAAAACAAACATTTTTATTGCTTGACAAATGGTACAATACACAAATGTGTTAAAATTGGCAACAATGACAACTACAAACCTAATATATTCTGTCAATTTATTCACATTTAAATCGAACTTTTATTTTGACAGGTTGCCGTGACTTTTGAGTCTCTGTGGTCATGACGCCCCCGTCATTCACACAGAGACGCAAGACATGGAAGAGTAACGTTGTTAATATTTAAGTGGTATTTAATATACACAGACAAATATATTCAGCTACAGTCTGGAGCCCTGTGTGACGTGACTGAACGCAGCTGCGGGACCGAATATAGTCTACTTGTGAGTCGATGCTATACAGATACTATCGTCACATTTTTTGTATTTCAGTTTGGTACCGAAGTACCGGTACTTGTGACATCCCTACATACAACCATATTTAATTTTCGTAAGGGGTTCATGGTTTTGTGTAATCACAAACGTATAATCTATGGTCTCACATGCCGACCTTAACTAACATGAGTCAGTAACTTTACATTGCATCGGATTCTGAGGTAAAACTTTTGTGGTCTTAACGTCATGTAAGCTTAAGAATTGTTGCCGCGAAGAAGAAAAAAAAAATTATGCTAATTAAAATTTGTATTAATGAGAATATATGAACTTATCTTAAAACATCTGCAACCAGTGGCTTTGCCTTTTGCATTGTCCTTTCAAAATGACAGTTTGGGAGCGAATTTAAACGAATCAAGGCGGGAAGCTCATGAAACAACCAAGCGCTGGGTAAAATCAACCAAACATTGCGGCCCAGCAGGTTTAACCCAACGACTGGAAATTTGAAACTAATCAATGGTGTTTAAAATGTGATCAAATAAACCAACAAAAATTACCCAACAGTCTTATCCCAGCATTTTGGGTCAAAATATAACCCAGCATTATTTAGAGTGTATGCACAACTGTAAAAGTAGATAAGAACTATATGCAGTCACTGACGTTACGTCTCCGTTCCCTCCTCAGGGAACGAGGGTTACATACGTAACCGAGACGCTAGTATGTATCATTGCAGTTTGATAGTCTGACTGCAGTTTGAACATGAAGGCTGAAGAGTTTCTGACATTTCAGGCTGCATGAGGTAATTAAAGCTGAGCTCTTTAAGCTCCGCCCTCTTTTTGAAAGGGGACCGGAAGCAGCAGTTGATTTGCATTTAAAGGGAAATGCACAAACTCTTTTAACATGCTATAAACATTATCTATGGGGTAATTTGAGCTTAAACTTTACATACACCCTCTGGGCACATCAAAGACTTATTTGACATCTTGTAAAAATGGGCATTATATGACCCCTTTTTTCTTCTCAATAAAACCAGGGAAATGTAGGCTGTGGAGGGTGGAGTCTGTATGAAATAGTCCATAAAACCATCCTAAAGAGTCTCAGCATGCTGAAAGTGCCAATGTGTATGTGTTCACCAGTGTATATATGCATTCCTCAGAAGTGAAAATTCAAATACCTTGAAGTTTGTGCCTGAAAAGGCAAGTTCAACAATCAAGACTGGGTGATCACCAGTGCTGTCGTGTTTAGTGACCGCCTGTTTGATTGGCATCGGAAATGGTCTTATTATCGGGAGAAATGAGGGTCCGTGACTTTCCCATTGGAGAAACCATAATGGCTAACTTGGATCACTTGTGATAACCTTGATAACCAAACACATTACAGCCTTGATATCAATGAATTTCATTCAGTGTTGTACCACAGTAGAGAATGAAAAGTGCTGTGAAGTGAATCACCTGTCAGGAATATGTCTGTGACTTTTCTTATGAAACAGCATGTGTGTGTGTGTAAACTTTAAACATCAATCCAAAACAAATGTTTAAGATCAAACATGCTGAAGATTATCCAATGGGCTGTTGATTCATTAAATGATAAGCCGTTTTCCCACAAAAGCTGTTTATTCAGAGTAGTAAAGCCTCTTCTCCATTGTCATATGGTCTCCTTCCCTGTATCCCTTCGTTTTTTGCTAAACTTGCAGGCTTGCTTTCAAGTGGCTTTGTTGAAATGCTGCCTCCTTTATACTAGGTGGTTTCCTGTTTCCTGTCAGGTGATCACTCACATTTAAAGACATAAACACATGTTAAATGTTAAGAGGAATAAAAATGACTAAGTGATGTTTTTATTAACAAAATTCTCGGGTACTCTGGGTTCGGGCCAGAGCTCGGAGCCCTCCCTCGAACAGCACGCCAAATACGCATAATCTTTACTCTATTTAGTTTAATGTAAGTGTGAACTTGTGAAACCTATTAAAACTCTAAAATACATAAAACCATTATAATATATATTAAGGTTAAAACTAGAGCTGTCAAAATTAATGCGTTAACGCAAATTCATTTTAACAGCACTAATTTTATTAACGCGGGATTAACGCCGCGTGCATTTTCTGTTTGATCCATGGCCCGTAGTTGAAGAAATTGAGGCCTTAGTCATAAAGGATGCAGCAGCAAATATTAATAGGGAAAGAAAAGGGTTAACAATAACATTACTCTGAAACAAGTGCAGTTATAGCCTACATAAGCTACCATCATTTCTGCTTATTAGACTCCAGGTCGAAAGAAAAGTGAGTTTTTTCACTGAGCACATTTTCTGCAGTCCGAGCCCGATGCACTGCAAGCTCACTCTCGCTCATATCTGAGGTAAATTATTGACACCACCACCACTTACAGTACGTGTGTTACTAAATACATTACAAATGGCTAAAACAAATATGCAGGTCTGAACAAGAGCACTCCCAAGTCCGTGTTTCGCACAAAGTTCGTTCGAATTGCATCACAGTTCGGCGCTCACCCACACATGGCAGCTCAATGGAGAATGCATCTCTTAGGCTGCATTTACACTGCAGGTCTTGATGCACAATTCCGATTTGGTGACTATATCCGATTTTTTTGACGACCCGCTTACATCATCTTTTCAAAAGTGACCCGTATCCGATATTTCCATTTACACTGTACACTGGAGAAACAGACCAAGACGTTCTTCACCGGTGAAAGGAAGTAAAACTGCGCGATATGTGATGGACGCAGACAAAATGATTGTACAACGTTTTGCTGTCTGCACTGTTCCACACATCTTTAAAGGACGGCAAAACATTTCTCCCTTAAGATGGAGAAAAAGAGGAGAGCCCTTGACGGGGTTGCCAGGTTTTTATAACAAACCCGTCCAATTGCATCTCAAAACTGTGTTAAAGTAGCCCAATTCCACATGAAAACCGTGGACTTGGCAACACTGGATCGCAGTTGACGTCATTCGCCTCCGTCCTTTTTTCAATGACGTACGACTCGCATTTACTGGGCGATATCCGATTTGACCGCTTACATGGCAGACGCTAGTGTTGTAGTACTCGAGATCGGTCTTGGTCTCGAGACCGGTCTCGAGACCACATTTTAAAGGTCTTGGTCTCGTCTCGGTATCGACCACATTTTTACTCGGTCTCGTCTCGGGCGAAGATGACTTGGGATTTTGTCTCAAGACCGGTCAAGACCACAGCTGAAGGCATATAAAGAGCAGAGAAGTCCACCCTGCGCGCACTCTCTCTGTCTTCAAAATAAGCACATAAGCGCTCTCTGATACTTCACATATGAAGCTAAATCAAAAGTTCAGAAAACTGAATCCATGTTGAAAGTTGCGCGTTCTGACAACTGTTTTGAAGTACCGCTCGGTGTGAATTGTGCTCTAAAAACATTTGGCCAGCTAAACAGCTGACATAAATCATACATTAAATAAACAGGAAACAATTTCTATCCAGTTATGAAGTGTTTTCTGTGTGACAAACCTTCCGCGATGTTCTGACAGCCGTGATGCACGCATCCGAATCATATCAGATTTATATGAGTGAGGCCTGAATCCGATCTGAGGATAACGGAATTCATCCGTTTTTTTACTGCTTACACGTTCACATGTCATTTCCAATCTGTGCCACATGAGAGGAAAAAATCGGAATTGGGTCACTTGAACCATGCAGTGTAAATGGGGCCTGAAAGGGGCCGCACTATATTCCTACTCGTGGAATATGGACCTCCTCCAGGTATGATGTGGTACTGGTGCGCTCTTAGGTCCACATGACAGCTTTCACATTACCAATTTTTCATATGAGCTGTGCCCTGTTCTGAACTAAACTGCCATTGTAAAAACTCCCTTTATTTACATTCTTAAAATGAGAGAAATCACTGCTTATTTAGAATTTTTAGGCTTAGGCTTAGGAAACATGAACTAGTTCTTTGAAAAACATTTGTGACCTTTGATACATGTCTAGTCTTTTTTTTTTTTTTTACTTTATTTATATAGCGCTTTTACAATGACGATTGTTTCAAAGCAGCTTCACAGTGTTAAACAGGACAATATTGCAAGAAAAATGTATTTGGCTATACCATCGTTCTGGAGAAAACAGTGATGTTATCAGCTTATTTTAATCTATCATATAGCGACAATGTTGGCAGATCAGTATTATAGATTATAGAATTAAATAAGACCTAATTCATTAATTGTATTTGTATATTTAGTTGATTAACTCAATAACATAATTTTAGTGTCCCCAACTAAAAAAAGCCAAGCTAAAGGCGACCAAAAGAGCCAAAACTCCATCAGGGCATGATGGAGAAAAATAAACCTTTGGAGTCTTTATGCTCTGTGTATGGTTTCACTAATAATAAACATACATTTGCATAAAGCATGCATATTTGTCCATATCCATGTTGATTACAGTATTAATAACTTTAAAAAAAAACATTAATTTAAGGTACATTTAGAACTGATAAAAATGTGCAATTAAATTGTGAGTAATCGCGAGTTAACAATATGTGATTAATCACGATGAAATATTTTAATCGTTTGACAGCCCTAGTTAAAACATGTATCATTGACTGATTGATTGAAGTTTATTTTGAGCAACAACAACAACAACAAAAATTATATATCCAATTACCATGAAATGTGCTAGCAAACTTGACTATATTATATTATATTATATTATATTATATTATATTATATTATATTATATTATATTATATTATATTATATTATATTATATTATAATCAACCAGACTAAAGTTGCTGTGATTACTGTCATTAATTTTAATCAAAGAACAAAAGTAACAGATACAATTATAGCTTTAATAAGGTTTAATCTATATTTAATGTATTTGTTTATGCAGTGCAGACTGTTTGATAACTTCATTACATTTCTGTATATTCATGAAGGCCACAGGCAAATATGACATTTTTATAATAGGTTTTTGTGAAGATTTAAACTAAAAGGTATTTCGTTAAATCATAATAAATGTTGAAATTGATACCTTCCGATTATGCTGTAATGTTGAATGTCTATAATGTTAAAGAATATATATTTCACACAAGTCCCAGTATTAGTATCAGTGATACTGGCCTTCGATTTCATTCATAAAAAAATGCCATTATGACAAATATTTATACTATGCTGTCTTTATGTTGTTTCTACATTAATTTGGAGAATTACTGAAATTATTAAAATATGTGTGATTAAGTGTGTAATTAAGTAGTTTAGTTAATTTGATTGATAATATAATATAATATAATATAATATAATATAATATAATATAATATAATATAATATAATATAATATAATATAATATAATATAATATAATATAATTAAAGTCACAAAATGTTAATCATGCATTCAAGTCACCATTGATTTTACATTCTCCTATTTCCCAAAACTCTCTATTTTTTCTCTTTTTTTACCCCTGGTTGCATATCACCATCACATCAAAACCCTATGAAGTGAGAAACAGGGTTGTGACTGTAGAGGACTGTGAACCTGGCCCCATCTCTCCTCTGGCTGGCTCTGCTGACAGCCATCAGAAACAGAGAAGCCGTAGAGAGAATGGCATTTTAATTTGTAGGCACAGCATGGTCATTTTAGACAACTGGCCCTTTAATTAAGACTCTATTGAGCTCACTGGAGGGTGGCTAATTCCTGCTGGCGGCCCTTTGCTCTCTGGAAAATCAGATTCGTATTGACAGGGGACAGATTTGTTTGCGTGTACATGTGTGATACGGGTCAGGAGCCATAGGGCAGCTTGTGGACAGGAAGTGAGCATGTGTGTGAGTTTTGATGGCGCGGTGGGGACAGGTGGAAGTATTCTGCATGCATTCAGAAGATGCAAATTGCATATGATACCAACATCAGTGTCAAGCACACACCTGGCTGTTGATGAAAAGAGAAATAAAACTGCAACAGTGGGCTTGAAGGAGGGAGACAGAGGAGGGGAAGGGCGGTTAAGTTCGCATTTCAGTGCTGAACAGATTTATTTTCCATTGCTCAGCTTGCCACATTCACAGAGTAACTGATCAATCAGAGAGTGAGTGAGAGAGAAAGAGAACGACTCATAAAGAGAGTGAAGAGTTCTCTGATGTGCCGAAAGGCCACTGGATAAGGAGTTAATTATCCGACTGTCCACATCGCTCTAGTCCCTCTGGCCACAGAAGCTTCTTCCTATCCATTGTCCTGCTCTTTACAATGAGCAAACTCCAAACCTAAAGAATAAAAATAATAAGTATTGTAAGCAAAGAGTTTTAACATTTTTAATGAAAGCACTTTCACCAAAGAGCGCAACAGTATGGTTCGCAATCTAAAGGTTCCATAGAGATTCTCTGCATTCCACATATGCTCCCCTACTGTCTTAGATGGGCATGTTTTTTTTTTTTTTTTTTTTTTTTTTTTTACACAAAATTAAAAAGTTGGGAGGGAGCAAAAAAAAACTATTTTCACACATGAGTCCAGATCTTAAATGTATCGAAAGTCATTGGGATGTGCTGGAGGACACTTTACAGAGTGCTGGACTCTTGCATTGTCAATACAAGATCTTGACGAAAAATGTACGCACTCTTTTGATGGAAATAATACATGTTGTGATGACATTTGCTGGCTCTCAACCATTATTTCACAATTTGAGCCTGATGCATCTTGACATTGTCATCCTACACTCTTAGAAAAAAGGGTAATTTGGGTCTTATATAGAACCATAGGGTTCTTTACTCAACTCCAAAGAACCTTTTATGCTAAAAAGGTTCTATAATGACAAGAAAGAACCCTTTTTGTTACTAAGGTTCTTTAAGCTATTCATTCATATATTACATTATTCTGCAACATTTTGTATAGTTGTAGCCTACTTAAATTATTGTTTAGTAAACTGTTGTAGTAAATTAATATCACATTTTAATCATGTTGATTTTTGCAGGAGAAAAACTAAAATGACTCTTCGTGTGATATTGATTAACTACATACAATGAGATGAATATACATTTTCTAACCCCCATATCTTGAATTTTGTGATCCTTCACATGCATTCATTTGAGTACACTAATTCAGTGAAATGTTTGTCAATAATATTACATTTTTAATCCAGAAAGGACAAAACAAATGATAATGAGTGAACCCTTAAAAGGTTCCATATAGAACCTTTTTTTTTTTCCTGTTAAAAAAGAACCCTAAAAGGTTCTTATGATTTAACCCTTAAAGGTGCCCTAGAATGATTTGACACAATATGTACATATACATAGAGGGTATGTGGCTTATTTAAGGGCAACAATTGTCCAGATACAGTTTTACAGGTCCATTTACAACCCTATGAATTGTCCCTAGGATGCACTGCTTTGTTTTTGCCTTATTTGGAAGGGTCATGAATATTAATGCTGAGCTCTGCTCTGATTGGCTTATTTCAGCAGCTCACAGCTCACAAGCAGTTCAGCTGTTCAGCTCGTGAGTCCTGACCGTCCTGACAGAACACAGACAGACTAAATGATACTTTAAGCAAAACATCTTGATAAAATGATTGATAAAATGCAGCGTACTTGTTTATTGGTGTTTTCAGAACATCCTCCCGCAAGAAAGAGATTGCGGTCGTGCGGTTGCCAGATTTCAGTATTAAATCCCCCAAACAGAGCTTTTCTGGGGGAAAACCCCGTATGCATCAAGTGTTTTAACTAAACATGTCCAATCTGGCAACCATATGCACGCGAGCTCTCTCTCTCCCGTGGTCATCTGAAAACACCAATAAACAAGGAAGCTGCATTTTATCAGTCTCCATTTCTGCTTAAAGTGTCATTCAGCCTACATTTTAGACTTGTCTTTTTTCGTCAACGATATTGCATGTTTATATAACGTTAGTCACAATGAAGGCTAATGTTACGCAGTGACTGTGATGTAGCCGAAATACAAATAGGCAAAAACATCATAGGAAACACCATACTTCAGTTCTCAAAAATATAAATATATAACTTATATTTTTACAAAATGAATAGCCTTGTCAAATGACTATCGTTTTAACTTATGGCGGAAAAGGGGACGTTTGCTAGAAGGATCGAGTGAACGATCTAAGCAAAGTATATACGGTTGTATTTTGTAATACAATATAATATTACCCTTTGTCATTAGATATACTATTTAGTTTTGTATGGTACTTGGTGTTTCCTACTGTACTAGCATCTTGCGCCATCTAGACAATGCTGTCTCTCTAAGAAACTTTCAATTTAATCAGAAATTGTTTAAACAGTCAATAAGTGGATAAATCACTACTTACTGCTTGCAGGAATACAGTTGCCACTTTCTTCAGTTTAAGACGCTGAGCGAAGCTTGCTTGAAATGGGCCGAACAAGCGAACAATCTTAAATTAAATTGTTGTGGTATCGGTTTATAAACATCAACCATGACCGTTGACATTTTTTATCTGTGGGAAGGATAGAAAAGTTTCCTGAACAGCCTGGAACATGAAGTGTGTCCATGCGAGCAGCTTGTTTTGATGATTCGCTCCATTTCCGCCTGACAATGCACATGTTTGGACAGATGCAAATGTTGGAGGTGTGCATATAAATGATCCCCAATGCTTGTGTCACTGTTGGGTTTATGTTGAGAAGCACTTTTTTTCTGTTGCGTTATGGATTCACAAGATTTACATAATAAGTAGGAGGCGATGATGTTTGAGACTCACAGTATGTGATGTCCATGTACTGAACTCTTATTATTTCACTATGGCAAGGTTAATTCAATTTTTCATTCAAGGGCAACTTTAAAAATGGTTTGAACCCTTTTATGGGTACCAAATATGTAGCACTGATAGAACCTTTTCTTCTAATAGTGTAGAATATAAAAGTATAATGAAATGCCTGTTTTTCCACTAGTTTTTTGTCTAGGGTCGCTAACAACCTAAGGTGTGTAAGATTGTACATTAAAAAAAAAATCAAAAAAAAAAAATCTGCACAACAAAAATAATAAAAAAACAAAACAAAATGCGTGGAATTCACCTTTATTCCACAAGGTGGCAATGTCAAATACTACACAATGATGAAGTGACGTTTTACTCATATTACCTCAGACGATTTACTGCAGAGCAAGTACTGAACACATCCAAGTATTAGTGTCACTGTCACTTGATGATGGATCTGGTTAAAGCTGCAGTCCATAACTTTTTGCACTTTAGTGGTTAATAAACAGAACTCCATTAATCATGCGGAAGAACATTGCAGCCGGAGCTACTTCTCTCTGTTTATGTCTATGGCGGATCACGCAGGGACTGTGCTCCTCCGCAGCGGTACCTACCAATCTGGCCTGAAATAGTCCCAATATAAATACTTATTTTAAGTGTACCATAATGATTCAGGGTAAGACAAAAACTGTCTCGGATTCATGTTGTACATTCTCATTATATAATTTTTGTAAATCTTGAACACAAAAAAAGTTACATACAGCAGCTTTAAGAAGCTCTCAGCGATCAAAATATAGATTTTGAAGATGTTGAAAATTAGTTTTGAGAAAATGTGTGAAATCGGGAGAATATGAGCCAGATGCTGAATGTACCAGATGCGGGAAAGGAGCTCTGACGAGGACATATGATGATGGTATAAAACATCTGCTCAAACTGAATGCTTCCAAGCTCCAAAAGGTAACAAATATGCTTTATTTTATTCTTCTGTAATTGCTAGTTTAATATCAGGAGACTTTTATATTATTGCGACAGGTCTAACATCTATCCATGTTGGATATAGATCCGGGTCACTAAAGACCCGAATATGTAAGAATCATTGGCAAGAACTTCTGGACACAAGGCCACTTAAAAAAAAAAAAAAAAAAAAAGGGAAGGTCATCACTGTGGTGCTCTAATTAAGATGAGTCCCAGAAGTGATGAGAGTGTCTTTATCGACCTTGTGACTCCTCTGGGCCTCCATAGAGAGTGGCCTCATACTGAACTGGCCTTGGTTGCATTCCAAGATCTAAGACACCATTCAGACAGTTCAGAGGGAACATGCACACTCATAATACAAGAGAGGGCTCGTTGAGGTCTTTTCTTAAGAGTTATGAAGTTTATTTGCTGCTGTGAAAGAGACTGCTGACAGGAAAAGTGCTCGCAATCTTTTCTATTGATTAGTTCGGACTATGTCACAAAATGGTTTTTCAAAGAAACTGTGCAGCTTCCAAATTTAGACATACACAATGTTATTATAGAACATCAATTGTGATTCACAAATAAAGGCAACACTTAGCTGAATGAAGTACCAATCTCCATGGAAACTAATGTAGAAGAGAGTTGGCGAACGCTCTCCCTGGTGCAGTTTGGACTCATTGCAATAGGCAGGCCTTAAACGACTCATTTACAGTAGGGCACATTCACAGTAATGTCGTTTTAAAGAGGAACCGCTGCGCAGCGCTAGAAGCTAATGAGGCGTCATCTGTACACATTTACTCAGAACCCTCCTCCTCAAAATACCCAGGAGCTTTTTCCCCCTAGTTCCTACTTGCTGAAAATTAAATTGAGCTTCATTTGCCTTTACCAAATTTTCTTTTCTTTTAGACAAGCTCAATATTTTAATGTATAGCTCATCTAAACATTTAAATTCTGCCATTATTTACTCTTCCTCATGTTGTTACAAGTCTTCATGACTCACTTTCTCCAGCGGAACACAAAAGGAGAAATATATGTGAATAACATGTTTGCCACTTTTTTCCACGAAGTACGTCACACGAGGGCAGAAAATCATTTTCATTTTCCTTAAACTCCGGTGTCGGTGATCAAATTAAGTTATATTTGGACTGAATCATCTATTGTGAAGGAAGATAGACATGAAGATAGACATGACTCACTGCAGTAACCTTTTTCACTGTGACTATAGGAAAAGGTTTACATTCATTTGCATGAATCATCAAAGTGATCAGAGAATCTCTTCAGCATCCTGGAACAGGTTTTCAGGAATTTTTGTGTTTTGTTTTATTTTCCAAAAAAGTACTTTTCCAATGAATGGGTTTATCATTTGTAATCAATCACTATCAAATCACAAGATTTGTGGTAAACTGTCTTCAAGTCCAAATGCTCCTGAAAATAAATGTGCAAGACAATCAATTGGTACTACAGGCTTGATTTAAATCACAAATAATTGGGTTGGGCATCGTTTTAATTTGAACGATTCTGATTCTGATTCCGATTCCGATTCTTACTTTCGATTCCGGTTCTTTTCGATTCTCGATTCCGATTCTTTGAGGGGTGGAGTCAAAACATGTCACATAGATATTCAATGCTATTTTTAATACCGCAGGGCTGCATATACTGTCAATTAGATATATTTTATATATATATATATATATATATATATATATATATATATATATATATATATATATATATATATATATATATTTATTTATTTATTTATTTATTTATTTATTTATTTTTTGTCTGTCTTTTGAAAGTCTAGGCAATCAAATATTTATTCTTCATCACTTTATATGATAAAGCTTTTAAGCTTTTTCTCATATTTAAACATTGATCAATTACTATTAAAATTATCTCACAAATATTTGCTAACAATGTATTTTTTTACAATGGGGTAATTGTGTTGCAATAGCTTACACACAGCACAAGTAAGCTTGATTTCGAATGGGAAATTGAATTAAAAAAGACGAATAAACAGTAATAAAATAAGAACAAATAAACATATTACAAAAAATAGCACAAATAAATACAATAGAATAAAAGATATAAATGAAATAGACTGCTTTATTTTTCAGGTAGGTCTAACATTCAGGTAAGAAACTGAATAAAAAAAACGCAAAGTGGCTAATTAAATTTAAAATAACATTATTATTTTTTTTTTGCCAAAAAAAAAAAAAAAATCCAGTTTCATATAAAACCATTAAAGTTACACAAGTTCATTAGTCAAGAGCAGTGTGATCGTTTGTCTTTTTGTAGTTTGACTTTGAATAACTGCGGTCCCTTTAAGAACTGCCGCACTCATGGATCCTGAACACTGTTCCTGTTACTCATTCTTCATTTCTTCCTGAGCTGTTTATGACTGTGTTAACATTAATACTCTTCAAGATGTGCACTGAGAATTAGTTTGAAAAAGAAGCAAATATTTGCACTTGTATGTCAGAGGGGGCTTTATTACGGTATGTGTGTGCGCTTCAGATGTTAGTGCAAAATCTGCAGAGGTTTGTAGAATTATGTGCAATCCCGTGCGAAATTCAGACCGATCACACACACTAACACGCTGTCGTAAGGAAAAGTCCAGCAGAACGAGGGTCCGTCGAGTTCAGAGGGTTAACCGGGCTGAATGAGAATATGCGGCTGCACATCAACTCGCTGTTGGTCAGAGAGGAGAGGAGAGCACAGCGGGGATCGATAGGCTACTGTAGAAACTGAGCAGGCTATCGTATCTTTTCAGATATTTCAGTATCGATATTTTTGACAACACTAGTTGCACTGTGCCGACCCAGGCTTTTTAAAAGTGAAATATATCCACACTTCAGAGCCGCTTACCGGGCTTCCATGGCTGAAAGAACAAGCGGCCGCGCAAGCATCGGAAATCAGGTGGCCATGGAAACCAAAACTTGCACGTTTGGAACCGATGATAGGAACCGATAACAAATTTTCTAAACGATTCCAATGGAATCGTTATTTTTTTAAACGGTTCCAAGTTAGAACCGGTTCTCGATGCCCAACCCTACAAATTTTTTTTTTTTTTTTTAAACACATAACTTACCTTTAAAGGGGGGGTGAAATGCTGTTTCATGCATACTGATCTTTTTACACTGTTAAAGACTTGGATTCCTATCCTAAACATAGACAAAGTTTCAAAAACTAATGTTGGACGTTTGATGGAGTATTTCTGTGTCAAAAATACTCCTTCTGGTTTCTCACAAGTTTCGGCGAGTTTTTTTCGAGTATGGGTCTACTTGACGCTAAATAGATCGGAAGGTCCTTGTATGGGCCGTACGGGCTCTTCTCCCGGAAGGGTGCGCGTGCGCGTGACTAGAGGGACAGAGAGGAAATGCACGCCGTAAACAGTCTCTCAGGTGCAGATCCAGTCGTCCGTGAACACCTATGACGCGCCGCGCTCCACTTTATTCCTATGGGTGACGTCGAGCGACTTCAACGCTTCAGCACAGCATTCCGGGAAGGCAGCGCTGCATTTGAACCGATTTGAACGCAGAAATGATGGGAAGCTTCAAGGCATCGCTTCAGTCGCGTCGCAAAGTAGATTTCCACGGTCACTGCTGTCACAGGACTTCACCAAATCATACCAAAGAAGTGTGTTTTTGACAGAGCGGTCCCAGCGATAAAGGTTCGGTCCTGCTTTGGAAGCAGCCGGTGAGTAAATCAACTTCAAATGTCTCTGCTATTGGCTACCGTCGCATGAGTAAACATCAGTAAACGATACGATCGCGTGCTTCGTCATTCAAATGCGCTAACGGTTACTCGATTGTTGTTCTGTATAACACTAGTCTGACTTTGACGTGCAAAACCGTTTTGCTTGCTACCTCTAAGGTCTAGTCACATACAATAGTCCATAAACCGAATCATGTCCTCATAAACTGCGCGTAAAGACACACAAAGGCCCCTAAATACAGTACATACCACAGAGACGGACATCCTGATGTTGCCGTTTCTCCTGTTCAATTTATTTCAGCCTCAGATTTGATTGTGGATCATTATCTGTATTAGCTGAGATAGCCATGGGCTTCTCCACGCTTGAGGACATCACCGCTTTGTGCACATTCGTCATTCTTTAGCTCCGCCCACACAATACACTCTGTTTATTCTTTTATAAATATGATAAAACTAAAGACTTTTCGGAGATATGAAGCATGCAATACTACTCTATAGGTACTCAAGATTGACATGAGATTGACTGAAACTGAGTGTTTCACCCCCCCCCCCCCCCCCCCCCTTAAAGAACTCCAATATTTCTTAAAAAAAAAAAAAAAAAATAAAAAAAAAAAAACTTTCTTTTGCCATCAGGGCCCAACTACTATTTCTAAAATGGATCGTTCAAGTCTGATTTTTTTATATTGTACAACATGTATCTTCTATTGCCCTACACTAACCATTCCGCAATGAGGAACCAATTTTCAAAATTCATTACTTAGTCTGATTTATAAGCTGATTTATTCATAGGAACCGAAACATGTTCCCACAAGGACAAGAACCAGGTATGCTTTTCGTGTGTTTTCGTGTGTTTTGTATGTTTGCCCTCTACATATTTTGGATACACCGATCTATCCGCGTCGTCAAATCAACTGACTTTTAGCATCGCATCTTGTGACATTACGTCCTGTTCGTTTACATGTCTTTGGTTATAATTCATGAATGCTTTGGAATATAGACTTAAGTTTGACTTAAGGTCTTGATTTAAGGATGACGATCAGCAGATTATTGCTGAAGTGAAAGCATTTCAAAATATACAATAATAGAAAAGTTATGAAAGTTTAAATTGATTTAAAATTTAAAATACAGTACTAAATATTTTTTATTTTATATAAAATATTTTACAAAAAAAAAACAACAACTCTACTATGAAATCAAAGCCATATGTCTAACCAAATTGTGTTCCAAATTTGAAGTTGATATCACAAAAATTGAAGTCCACATGAGATTTTGTTTAGGCGCTATACCAAAAATAGCCACCGGGTGTCATTCATTTTCCATTGATTGTTTATTTGATGTATTTTCCTGTAAATTTCTGTCCAAATATCACTTCCATCATAAAACAGTTACCAAATATGGAACATTGAGACTCAGACCTTTCAAATGATATGTTTTTTGTCAAGATAAGAAAAGATTTTCATTATAAAGTAGGTAAAGGTTACAACTGCTGTTATGATGTAGATTTTTTTTTTTTTTTTTTTTTTTTTTGAGGGGCACTCTCGTCATAAATTACTATTTTACTTTCATCATGTAATTTTTATCATAAATCAATGGACACACATCTCTTCAGGAGTGTTAGACCTTTCCAACAATATATAGTTTGTCATGATTACATTAGGATTTAAGTGAAATATAGTGAAGTAAATGTAGGTGTCCCGTATACGGTACCGTGACAATTAAGGGGTTAAAGTAAATATGGCCCATTTCGATTTCATATTCACTATGAAGGATGTATGCCCTATGATGACTTATTAAAATGCTAATGTGCATCAAACTCGCTCTCCTTTTTACTGGTGTAGGAACCCTTTAACACTTTAAGAAGTGAACCATGACACCATGTGCTGAAATCTGAGCCTACAGTAGTGATGTGTGAACAGCCAGAGGTATCTGGGGACTGTCCATCTCTTCTCTGGGCTTTGTTCTTCCTTACCTTTTTAATTGGACAGCTGCTATACATCGCACACTGCATTTCACATACATACCTGTTTGACTCATCTACACACAAGGCTTGTTTAAGGTGACGAATACGGGCAGTATTTATTGGTCTCGCAGGAGAGAAAATAAAGGTCAGGCAAGACAGAGGTATTTTAATTGCAATGTCAGGACTGCAAGGTAGTAGACAGTACAGCAGAGGGCAATATGTTGTGATGTACTCTTTCTTTCTTGTTCTTGTCCCCTCTCTCTCGCTCTCTATCTCTCACCCTCCCATTTGTGCCCCTGGATGATTTGATATCTTGTCAAGGTCCCCTCTCTTCATTACGCCAGTGTTGCATTTCTCCAGGAGAGTCTCGCTCGGCTCTAAAAGTCAATAGCACAAGCCTCCTCTGCAGCCATACTGTCCTTGTACAGAAGAGAGTGAAGCCTCATCTCAGGAGATCAGTCATAGGAGTCAAAGTTGCCTACAAAGTTTCCTTTTCTTCGACTGTGGAATTACATGTGACTCCAACAATGTTCCATTGTTTCATGATGAACCTTTGTGCAAACAAAGACAAAAATACAACAAAGGAGGCTATCGAAATCTGTTCGCCAAATGCATGTGTCCAAAACCTTTGTGCACTGGTGCGCAGTCATGTAGGAACAGGAACGGGCCATCCCCAAACAACCCATTACGCTCCCCAAACGTTGCGCTTGGCACAATGCAGTCAGCCAAGTACCATTCTTCTGGCAACCACCAAACCCAGACTCGTCCATTGGATTGCCAGACAGAGAAGTGTGATATGTCACTCCAGACAACATGTCTCCACTTCTCCACAGTCCAGTGGTGCCGTACTTTACACCACTGAATCCGATGCTTTGCATTACAATTTGAGATGTAAGGCTTGGATGCAGCTGCTCGGCCATGGAAACCTATTCCATGAAGCTCTCTACGCACTGTTTTTAAGCTAATCCGAAGGCCACACAAAGTTTGGAGGTCTGTAGCTATTGATTCTGAAGAAAGTTGCTGACTTGTGCACATTGTGTGCCTCAGCATGCGCTGACCCCGCTCTCTGATTTTACATGGTCTACCACTTTGTGGCTGAGTTGCTGTTGTTCCTAACTGCTTCCACTTCATTAAACTACCACTAAAAGTTGACCATGGAATATTTAGTAGTAAGGAAATGTCATGAATGGACTTATTGCACAGGTGGCAACATATCACGCTTGATTTCACTGAGCTCCTGAAAGCAAGCAATTATTTCACAAATTTGTGTGGTGCTTGATTTTATACACCTGTGGCCATGTGATTGGAACACCGGAATCCAATAATTTGGAAGGGTGTCCCAAAATGTTTGGAAATTTCATTTTATAATAATTTAAAATGTAATTTATTTCTGTGATCGCAAAACTTAATTTCTAGCTACTAGTCTTCAGTGTCACGTGATTGTTTTTAAACCATGTTGCTTAATATTTTTGTAGGAACTGTGATATATAATTTTTTTCAGAGTTCTTTAATTAATAGACAGTTCAAAAGAGCAGCATTTATTTGAAATAGACATTGTTTGTCATAATATAAAATGAATCTATTGTCACTTAACAAAATTAATAATTTATTTAATAAAAAAATAGTTTAAAAGTAGTGTATTTAAAAAAAAGGGTTATCATTAGGATACTTTGTGACGTTCTCAAGGCTGAAATAGCTTCAACCTCCATGTCCATGTCATCCATAAAAAAAGTATTTCCTTGTATAATAATTATAGAAATAAATGCCCTGTTTGGCTATAAAATAGACCACACTTTAAAGGGTTGTGAATGGCATTCCACATTGATAGTAAGCATCTCAAACTGAACTTTTGCTATGTTTCAAGAGTTGATGGCATACACCTTGCAAACTCTGGCAAATTCAGCGACTACTGAAGAAGCTCTCACTCTAGCAGCCTCTTAACTTTAATTAGTCTTCTCAACAACTGATTAAAACATAGAAGTCATCCAATAACGTTTGAACTGACAAGTTAAGCCATTTTTGTCCATAATTTGCATACGAGAGAATCTCTGTCTTGTCTGTGCTGAGACTACTGTAGTTTAACCCTAGCTTAGTCTTTTTAAGAGAACAGACTCAATCATTCTTTTACAAAGATGTTTTGTGTAATTGGATTGATGTTAATGACTGTATGACTGTTAGACAGCCTTATTGTGAAATTACAGAATGATAATTTGTACAAAGACTGTCACTAAATAAGCTATGAAGCTGTGTTAGGCTATCATCCATCAATGTTCCTTCATTAAGAGCGAGTGAATGGTCCTTTGTGGAATTTCACTGAAATGCTGGCAATTCAAGAAGCATAATTTCAAAACTGGAACACAAGCACTTGGCAGCTGCTTCAATATACTTTGAATATGAATATCTAAATTTAATGGCTGATATATTACACTGCATAAAAGTCTTCCCGGGTGGGTATCTCTCCCCGTAGTTTTATAGGTGAATGATAATGCATCCGATCTGGCAGGTACAGTGGTGGCATCCACCGGGAACCCAAAATAGATGCCAGATAAAGAATTACTGTTCGATGCATATCTCCCTAATTGGTGTCTAATTTGGCGTGGTGGTGTCAGGTTTCCAGAAGGACAGAATGCCACTTAGGAGGAGGTAAATTTGAGAAAGCAGATGGTCCCCTCCAGAGGCCTGACAGCACTCACAGGCTGGGCTTACCATGTGTTTCTACGAGTGTGTGTGGACATGCGTATGACTGCTCTGCCGTTTTCTTTCAACCTGACCTTGGACGTGATCCTTTTTTCGCTTCCTAGAAATGTCATAGTACTCATTTCAGTGTATTTATGAAAGCTCTTTTCAGTCCATTTACACAATGGTATCAAGAACAGCTCTTATTCGAATCCTGATCTATTTAAAAAAAAAAAAAAAGTTTAATGGTTTTACATAGATGCGTATGAATAGAATAATAGGGGGAAATAATACACGAAACATAATTACAAGGGTTGGACAACAAAACTGAAACACCTGGTTTTAAACCGCAATGATTTATAGAGCCTCCTTTTGCAGCCAATGCAGCATCAATTAGTCTTGGGAATGACAGATGCAAGTCCTGCACAGTGGCCAGAGGGATTTTGAGCCATTTCTCCTCCAGAACAATGGCCAGGTTCCTATTTGATGCTGGTGGAACAAATGTGTTCTGATTTGCTACTCCAAAATACCCCAAAGTGGCTCAGATATATTAAAGGGTTTGTTCACCCAAAAATGACATTTATGTCATTAGTGACTCACCCTAATGTCGTTCCACACCCATAAGACCTCCGTTCATCTTCGGAACACAGTTTAAAATATTTTATATTCAGTCTGAGAGCGTATGGACGTGTATGCACACTATACTGTCCATGTCCAGAAAAGTAATAAAAACATCATCAAAGTAGTCCATATGTGACATCAGTTAGTTAATTAGAATCTCTTGAAGCATCGAAAATGCATTATGGTCCAAAAATAACAAAAAACAACTTTATTCAGCATTGTCTTCTCTTCCCTGTTTGTTTTCAATCTTCAAATAAAGATTAAAACGGACAGCAGATTGATTCATGATTTGTGAGGAGCACGTTCAAACTGTCTATTTAAAGGGGTACTTCAGTGCTGAGATTATGAATCTGTATTTAAACTGGGTCATTAATGTAGTACAAATGTGAAATTATTTTTGAATTTGGTGCTTTCTAGACTGAAAAAGACAGAAAATGTATCATCAGTAAAAATCTCATGGGGATAAAAGACAACAATTCCCAGAATGCTTTGCTGCCCTACGAGGCCACTGCCAAAGTCACTGCTACTAGATTACTGGATCACTTTCCCACTGCATCAGTTCCGTTAGAGAACAGACACTACAATTAAAAACTGAACGTGTCTGTTCAATATAATAGGTGCGTTCGAAATCGGCTGCCGCTGGATGCTTCCAGTCGGCGAGAGTAGCCGAGTGCAGGCAGGGAGGAGCTGCAAACGGAGACGTGAAGTCGGACACTTTCTGCTTCCCGTGGTGCCGTTCGCGCTATATTTGCATACTTTATCACAGCTGAGGTTAAATAAATGCAATATTTCTCAAATACACAGATGTTTAAGAAGACACTTCCATTGAATACTTTATGTAGTGCTTAATAAAGCGTCTGTTTGTACAAGAATAAAGTCCAACATATAAACCTACACAATCAATGAAGTGAGGTCTACGTTTCTTATCAGTTTAAGTTTGATAAACATGACAATATAACATCGCGACTACATGAAAAGAGGTTTTACTGTTATAAATAAATGATTTGTGAGCATTAGTGGAACAGAAGGTTTTAGAATAAACATGAAACTCAGATGATCGCTGTCAGGCGGTGAATCCGGCCAATCGTGGATCAGCTGTGTCGTCAATCTTCTTGAGCAGCCACCTTTGAGAATCTGCACTGGCTGCATCTGCCGGTTACTCTCGAATAGCTCTTGCGGTACTTTGTTGACATACGTCACAGTCACGTGCCGTAGGTGCTGCCTCAAGTCGGACAACATTTCTTACCAGCATGCACTGCTTCTAGTCAGCCGCCGATCGGTCTGCCCATTGATGGATGAAGTCGAACAAGCCTAATGTGCTTTAGCCGCTGAGGGAGTGTCACAGTACAAATGCTGCAGGAGTCAGATTACATTACTCTTGATGAATGAGCTGAATGAGCTCTCCTTATGAGAGCTGAGGTAATCGCGACCACAGCATACATTCACAGTTCAGTCTGGTGCATTTTCAGATCATGCCTTTGGAAGCTTAACTTTCATAGGAATTAATTTGAGAATCTGAAACACTCACTTTGCTCCTTTCAGCTCCTTTCACATGAATGCCTGAACTGAGCTGTAAGTGCGATTCCACCGCCCATGCGTGGGTTGAAAACATAGAACTAACTCCCTCTGCTGGCTGTGGTATTAAGCCTCTGGCCAAAAATCCCTCGATGACGCAAATTGATGATATTTGCGTCGTTAGAGGATTTTTCCAGACTTTGGCCGGATTGCAGCAACAGCCATTATGATTGTTAATGATTTGGTTTTAGTGATTTAGGAGTCCTCTTAAATATTCCAAGTGTTTCATGGATTTAGAAGCTAGTTTTAATGCTAAAATGCTTTGTGAAATACTCTTAGAAAAAAAAAATTAGAAGTCCAAAAATTAGGACTGACACGCCCATTATTTTAAAGAATTTCTCCTAAAACGGCAAGTTAGGAGCTACTTTTAGCCTTAATATGTATTGTGAATACGGCCCCTGATCTTTCAGAAATCATTATAATATGCTGATTTGTATGTGTCCTTGTTTATATTACATTGTAGGGACCAAATGTCTCCATAAGGATAGTAAAACCTGAGATCACTTACATTGTGGTGACCAGCCAGCGGTCCCCACTTTTCAAAAGGCTTTTAAATCATACAGGATGAGTTTTCTTTAAAAGTAAAAATGCAGAATGTTTCCTGTGATGGGTAGGTTTAGGGGTAGGGGCAGTGTAGTGAATGTACAGTTTGTACGGTATAAAAACCATAGCGTCTATGAAGAGTCCCCACAAATATAGTGAACCAGACGTGTGTGTGTGTGTGTGTGTGTGTGTGTGTGTGTGTGTGTGTGTGTGTGTGTGTGTGTGTGTGTGTGTGTGTGTGTGTGTGTATGTGTGAATGTGTGTGTGTGTGTGTGAGCCTGTTTATGTGGTTTATGAGGATACAAATTTGTATAACTACATGGGTATTACACTGGTATTACACTATAAATGTGGTTTATGAGGACATATCAAATGTCCTCATAATTCAAATGGCCTTAAAAACATACTAAATGATGTTTTTTTGAGAAAGTAAAAATGCAGAATGTTTCCTGTGATGGGTAGGTTTAGGGGCAGGGGCAGTGTAAGGGGATAGAAAATACGGTTTGTACAGTATAAAAACCATTACGCCTATGGAGAGTCCCTGTAAACCACATAGACCAACGTGTGTGTGTGTGTGTGTGTGTGTGTGTGTGTGTGTGTGTGTGTGTGTGTGTGTGTGTGTGTGTGTGTGTGTGTGTGTGTGTGTGTGTGTGTGTGTGTGTGTGTGTGTGTGTGGCCTTCTTTGAAACAGACTGTCCTTATAGATCGATTAACAAAAAAAAATATTATAATAATTGAGCACGCCCTCTCATACTTTATAGTGGATTCAAATACCTCCAAGGCCTCTCCAGTTAAATATTCAGAGGTAGTCAAGGTTCCCATCAGCCTGTCAGCCGTGTAATGTGAGTTGAAGGCACTCAAGTAGTCCTAGATACTTCATGCTCCTAGAAGACCCGCCAGTCACCTGGTAACACACAGCTGTGAACGTTCTCAACACACTGAGGAAAGAGACACTTCACAGCTACGCTTCACCTTTATACACGTCTGGGGGGAAAAAACAACCCCACCGAACCTGCATTACAGGAAATATATCGGTAAAAAACCCAGCCATGATTAAGATTGTCTTACCTTGTTAATTGCCACCTGCGAGGGGTGAAGTGATATCAGCTATATTAGATCTCAGGGCCTCAACACTCTATTTATCTGTGAATTGGCATCACTTAGCTTGAATTTTTCACAGCTGTATGAAGTGTTTTCATATTTATGCAGGCAGGTCTCTCATTACATACTTCAGCGTATCATCCAATTACTGGGACGCAGCAGGAAACTCAGCAGAATTATTACTGTACGCTGTGCCGTACCACACGTGCAAATGTTTCTCCTTCCCTCCCTCTTTACTCAACTTCACAGGTAAGTGTCTTTTACTCGCACACATAAACACCGTCATTTCTCACTTTTTTAAACTGTCAGATTGGTGCACATTTTTCTGAATTTTTTTTTTTTTTCTTTGTCAAAGTCTTCAATATTTAGCATTATATAATACCTAATGATATATAATATAATTTACGAAAATATGTCAACTAATTATTTTTTAGGTTTTTTTAAACTCTACTATACAAGCTGCATAAAATCCTCATTAATCCCCAAGGTTTGTATACATTAATAGTTATGATAAACAAATATGTTATTTAATCATTTGTCTGTTCCAAGTTAACATTAATGGCAGGGTGCGATTTGCAGGCTCCAGAAGGGAGCAGAAACTCATTGAGCCCCATGTTAAAATTCCCAACTTTACAGCAGAAAACAAAAACAAAACAACATGTTTATAGCCGAGTACAAATTGTGGTTTTGGTCTATACAGCTAATTTTGACCTTCATAACTCATTCGTTTACATTATATAACGCCTTAAAGTTCTGCATAATTAAGGCCGTAGTTACTTTGAGTGGCAGGTGGATAGCCATTTATCCGCCATCTATAGTCATTCCATCACATAAGCTCCGCCCACATCCCACCTCTTTGCCCATTTTCTGTTATCCGGGAGTAACTCACAATGATGCACTGCCAAGATCGTCTCTACATTATGCTTCAGAACGGCTTATCGGAATTATATGTATGAGGTCACGGACACTACGTCCATATTTTTTTACAGTCTATGGGTTTGACCCTGTTCTGGTCTATGTATCTCTGCCTCTGCTGAATTATATATATATATATATATATATATATATATATATATATATATATATATATATATATATATATATATATAAATTAAAATACCCTGGGGGATGTTAATTCACAAACCACCAACAAAGCATATAAAATACTCCCCGCATTTAAAAAAATAATAATAAATTTGTCAAGTACAACACTGCAAATGAAAATACAAATAATAAAATCCAAAATGGACTTTAACTTTTAGCTCTCTCTTGTGATTCATGATCCTGTTTTACATGCCTCAATCTTTGCAGAGATTTTCATAAAAGCACCATTAATCTATATCTGAGTGACAGTAGAGATTAATACAATGTTTCTGCCCAACACTCTATTGCTGTGACCTAATGCAGATATTATAGGCCTATGTAATAAACTCATACATAAAAGTATTATAACATGTGAATACATATTTCGCATAGTGTGCACCTTCGGATTAAAAGATTGTATCCTATGTTGTGTATGAAGCATTGTGATAAAATAAAATGGCAAATGGACTGCATTTATGTAGTGCTTTCAACAGACCCATGGTCATCCAAAGCGCTTTACATCTTGCCTTTCATTCACACATTCACTCAATCATTCATACACCGACAGCAGTGTCAGCCATGCAAGGTGCCATCCAGCTCATCGGAGCAAACGTACAGGTTTGTGTCACATTATTTTATTAAAAATATCATTTGATTCATCGTTTGATTTTCCATTCCTATCATAAATTGAGAATGATAAGTGTCATTATAAATAGTGGTCAAATATTGAAGCTATCTAATACTTCAAAGCTTAAGGTTGAATATTTGTGATTTATTTTCAAGGAAAAAAAAAGAAAAAAAAACCCTTTTCAAAACATCCCCCCTCCTTTTTTAATCCCTGAATAATGCTACCCTTAGTAATTAATACAGGACAGACAAAACACTTGGCTTTATGTTTTACTTTGTATGGCAGTATGTTGTGAAAGATTTTCTTTTTTTAATATATTTAAATAGTTATTTATTCCAGTGAATGCATAGCTGATTTTTTAGCATCATTACTCCATTCATTTTTTTTTTTTTTTTTTTCAGGAAAAGCATTTACCTGAAATAGATTTATATTTTTATAACAATGTATAAGTCTTTACTGTCAATTTAATGCATTCTTGAGGAAAAAAAGTACATGTACTTATGTGTCACATTTTGTGTTTGTAGTTTGAAGTGAGTTTTGTATGTCTCCGCCTCTGTTTTCACGTGTCCAGAGGCACATCTGTGTGTTCTCTTACTCCGTGGTGGTGTCTCTGGCATGAGTAATGGGATTACTGCTCCACACTGGGCCACAGGCCTGGCAGGAAGCACATGCCACGTTTAGTCACACAGTCAGATGTTCCCTCACACACACACAGACAAATACTCACACCGAAGGTCACACATACTGGCCCTGTTCCACAATTTAGTAAGCTGCCTGACAGCATCCTGAGATGAAACATCAAAAGTGACTGATATGGAACTGCTCTACACTAGGCAACCATTGAGCATGTGAGACAAACAGTGTTCGGTACAGAAGACTTAACGGATATTCACTGTAAACATTTATGACTAATGATGACCCAGCGTTCTGACATAAAACCTGGAAGGACTGCACTGCTCTGTGTTTACTGGCAGGGAAGAGAAGAAATTGTTGAATAAAGTATGTTTTTTTGTGCACAAAAAGTATTCTTGTTACTTTATAATATTAAGGTTAAACCACTTTTTTTTACTACCTTTCTGGACCTTGAAAGTGGTTGTTGTGTTGAAGTCTATGCAGAGTCAGAAACCTCTCAGATTTAATAAGAAATATCTTAATTTGTTTTCCAAAGATGAACAAAGGTCTTACGGGTTTGAAATGATATGAGGGTGAGAAAATAAATGAGGGTCCCTCTTTGAAAGTATAAAAACTGTAGCAGTTGTGAAATATTAAAAACCTAGTGTAACTGCACCGATTTTCAACCCGCTTTGCGTTGTTACACTGTCTATGTAAATTACCAATGTTTACTAGTTCTCTCTGTTACCTGGACCAAAAAAATCTTGTTTATTTGTCAAGAAAAGTCAGCCAGAGGATGCGTTTTGCTCCAGGGCTTTGTTAAAACTGTGGATCATACTTCTGCATTTTTGTATCCCCGCCAAGGACAGTCGAATCAACAGAGGGTTATTAACAAAACAGTTATTGTAAGAGTAGGTTTTATTACTGAAAATTATCTTGTACTTTATTTGTCTACTCTTTAAACACGCTTGAGCAGAGTCAAATACAAACTTGCAAACTTTATTTTTTTTTAGGCCAAATAAAGTGGAAAAAAAAACCCTGAATGAAACAAGCTTACCTGTACGCAACGTTTCATTCAGTGTTTTTTTTTTTTTTTTTTTTAGTCTATTTGACTTAAAACACTAAAAGTTTGCAAGTTGGTATTTGCGTCTGGTCTAGCGTATACATAGCAGACTGATGGACATGGCTTTGAAAGGTTAAAGCTACGCTGTGTGATATTTTCCCCCATCTAGTGGTGTAAAGGTATATGACCATCCAGTGAATAATAGTTTCTGTTCCTCTCAATTTCGATTTCGTTTCAACTCTTACGGTGGCCGATTTAGTCATGGCTTCCAGTTCGACGACATCCGTGAGTGTTGCTTCAGATGATGAGGTACTTTTGAAAAGTATTATAATTTGCAGTTATTTAATTTGCCAAATGATCTATGATCAAATTAATCTATGTAAAATGAATAATAGTTTTACGTTTTCGTTATTTTTTACCATTTCATTGCTAACATCAGCTATCAGGTTCCCAGACGAATGCAAGCTAATCTTCGTAAAGTAACTTTTATCAGTGCTATCGTTATTCTGGTACGACATCACTAGCGTAAGGCAAACAAATTATAATGCAATTAAAATATTAATCTCATGTTATCCGTCATAGAACACAGATTTATGTTATAAGGTAAACAATACTTTTTCATCATTGGCGCGAAGAAAACTATCCTAGACGTCGTTCTAGTGTTATGCACAGCACACCATGATAGAATTAACCAAGCAACAATAAAACTTCTAATATACACAAATAGGCTGAATTAATATTACCTGTCGAGAAGAAAGCAGGCAACGTCTGCGTTCTTTTTAAAATCGTTTCCCTCATGAGCTCTTTCCATCTTGGAAAGGCCACTCCAATATTTACTTTTGTCTTGTTGATTTGCCTGTTGCGTTGCCGTCTTAATTCTCTTTTCCGCTTCCTTGGCGACTCTGATACATATCCCGCAATGTTACTAGGTCCCCGACCCGGGTCGAATTCTGTAATCTATTCCGGGACGTGGTTGCTTTCACACAGAAGGCGACCCGGTAATGTTCCGGGAATATTGCGGGTCCAACGTGCATTTAGAAAGGGGCTTAAGAGTGATCCTCCATCATCATATAGCAGCCTCAAGCAATCCTCCTCTTCACATTCGACACAGTGCCATCGAGTGTAAAAACGCGAAAAGCAAAGCTTGAATTTACGGGTATGTCCCTCTTTGGCAAATGTACTTTCAAGATGGAGGAGCAACAGGGCGACCGCCATCCGAACCCTCACCCGTATGTATTTTCAATTGTTTATTATAAAATTACGAGAATACATTATTACTTGAAAGAAGTAAATATACATTAATGAGCACATATATTTTTGAAAGAACTAAGTGATTTTAGCTAAGAATAAACTAAAAAAGTTACACAGTGTAGCTTTAAATGCATGGCGCAGTGCATTATGGGTGTTGAAGTTGTCCTACCTATGGAAAAAGAGAAGACAACAGCCCTTTTTCCTCTTTAGTCATGTAGCACTGATTTCTTTCTTTCTTTCTTTCTTTCTTTCTTTCTTTCTTTCTTTCTTTCTTTCTTTCTTTCTTTCTTTCTTTCTTTCTTTCTTTCTTTCTTTCTTTCCAAGGTTTATTGAAAGACCATTTTGCAAGTGCTGAAGTACCCCTTTTAAATTCAAAAGGATAGTTCAAACAAAAGCATTTATTCTGTCATCAATTACTCACTCTCATGTCATTCAAAAACCATAAGACTTTCATTTATCTTCGAAGCACAAATAAAGATTTGTATTGTTCAAAGAACAAAGCATCAGCGTCAGTCTAACGCATTCCTATATAAGGTAGCCAGATGGAGTGTTATTACAGAAATGTGCGACCATAGATAGGACAACACCTCCTGTCTTAATGTCCCTGCTTCTGAGCATTTTAACTATTACAAACACATCACTCACTGCCCCCTCCATGCCTGTAACTTAAGACATATCCAAGGCTTTCCGAAAGCAGCCAAATAGCCTGGCATTATTCACTGCCATGATATCAAGTGCACGCTCATCTGGGTCAAATGTAATTACACCCAAAGTGAATTTGGGGAGCTTAGATGAGGACGGGAGAAAGGGAGAAAAAGAACACCTGATCTTGTTAAATGCTGCTTCTTCAGCGGCAGTGCATGTGTGTGAGGAGGTAAACAGACGCTCAGGACTTCAGGCAAACACATGTTCCTCTTCAGCGGGGACCGCGTCTGCCCGCCGCCCTCTCCCTCAGGTACGCAAGCCGTTAATTGTGTTTTTCACTTTCCTCGGCCTGCAATCTGTACTGTTGTCGTCACAGCGCTATGGCCAGGTGTGTCATTAAGACCTCAACAACTATAAATAGCAGCCAGTTTAGACCAGACAAATTAATGTAAAATAGTAGGAAAGATGCTTCCCCATTAAAAAAGTTTATAAAGTTAAAAAAGTTGATATTGTGTACAATATAAAAAGGGGTAGTTGTGGCCTAATGGTTAGAGTTTGACTGGTAACCTGAAGGTTGTGGGTTTGATTCTCAATACCAGGTGTGAACTTATGGGCACTTGTGTCACTGTGGGGACCTAAATTAAGATCCCCATGTGGAAACGAGCATATGAATCATACAGAGTGAGTTATTTTTTTGCATCCTGGAAAAAAAAATGCTGCAACTTTTCTGTGATTGGTAGGTTTAGGGTAAGGTGATAGAACATGCACAGTATAAAAAAAACCATTATGTCTATGGAGAGTTCCCACAAAGATAGTAAACCGGACATGTTTGTGGGTGTTCACTACTCATTACTCCTAATGTGTGTGCACTAACTTGGATTGGTTAAATGGAGGGGACAAATTCAGAGCATGGGTTAACTGGCCTTCACATGTCACTTTCCCTGTTTGTATGTGCTCTCATATTTCACAACGCTACCATTCAACAGAATATGTGCAAAGAAGCAATCAATAGATACAAATGGACATTATATACATATATATGTTTTAAGCTTTACAGTTAAAGGTGCACTATGTAGTATTTTTGCTGTGCAATCATAAAACCACTAGGGCCAGTTCAGCTGAGTTCTTACAATATCCCAAATGTTTCTAAATAATTGTAAATTGTGAGAAAATTGCTATTTTAACCAATAAGCCGGGACGTCTGAGGGAGTCGCCTGTCAGTTGCTTCATATCTGTGTTACTCTCGGTTTCCGGTTTTATTCTGCAGAAACGCTTTACTCTTAGCAGTGTGAACAACAGTGTCACAGCAGCCGCTGAGTGAACGCACAGAGAAACGTCATTACATCATTTTAAACACACTTATATGATAAACTTAAATTGATCTTATATGATAAACAGAGCTGCATTACCTCATACACTCAAAAAAATAAAATAAAAATAAACTTATGATGCTGTTCACTTAATTTAAGCAATTCATCTTGATTTAACACCATTATATCAGGTTCCCGGTTCAAATGTAATTGATTAATGTTAAACTTACTTAAAACCATTACTCTTTGACATAACTTAATGTTTTTATTTTGAAATAACATGTTTCAATCATGTAACCCAATCAAACAGGACATTCATGCTTTGCAAATGGGCTGAATTTGAAGAGTAAATGTTTAAATAAAGTGCTATTTTATGCATTTCTAATGAGATGAGAAAATGGAGAGACTTTTTAATGTTTAATGTTTTGTTATGTTGGTATTTAAAAGTGTGTGTATGTGCTTGTGTAAGGATCTGCTAATAACAATTAAAGTTGTTTTAATAATAAAAAAGAAACTACATTGGGCATGCCATGGATGTAACAAAACCATCCAGCAAATACAATCTTGTAATATAAAAGGTTTTGTAAATGTTGTAAAAAATAGCACTTCACTAAATAAAAAAAATAACCAATTAAACTGGATTACTTGTTTATATATATATATATATATATATATATATATATATATATATATATATATATATATATATATATATATATATATATATATATATATATATATATATATATATATATATATATATATATATATTGATTCTAGGCTAGGCAACGTGGGGGAGAGGACGCTGGCGTTGTCTGTTCGCCGCTTCTCCACCCACAACAAATCATGTTTATGTACTATTAGATTTAGATTTTATTTTATTTCCTTATGTTTGTGACTAGTCTAACAGTCAGAGCTACAATTGGGACTGTTGCTGATTGCTGGCAGGCACTGAGAGGTCGTTGTTCGTCATTTCGCCGTTTTCAACCGCTTCTCTAATGTTTTTGTTTGAATTGCTGCGGTTGGTTTCTGGTTTGGAGGACATTTGATGTTTCTCGCTGCGGGTGCTCACTGGTGGTCTCCCTTGGGCTTGGGCTGCATGGTGGCTGAAGTTTGCACCGGGCTAGCGTCATCCGGGCTCTCGTCGTCGGCATCCGGCATGATGTTGGGATGTTCCGCTTCTCGGCTGCGCCGCTGTTCCGTCCTGCATTGCGACCGTGGAGCGGCTTGGACATCTGCGCTGGCCCCGGTGTGTCCACAGAAGTGCCCGGAGGAATGTTCTGCCTCCTGCATGGTGCTGCAGCGATCCCCATCGTTTGAATCATCATGAAGAAGACCCATCATCTGGTCTTCAGCTGTCGTGCCTCGACGACATCATCAGGACACACTGCCGCTGGGAGAAATCTGAAACATGGAGTGGACCACAGTGTGCTGCGGAGCTAACAGAGACTTCCACCATCAGCTCTGTTTCTGTCCACCATCAGCTGTTTTCTGTCCACCATCAGCTCTGTTTCTGTTCACCATCAGCTCTGTTTCTGTTCTGTTTTCTGTGTTGGTTGATTGTTTGTAGTATTCTATATTTTTACTTGTTATTCATTTTTGTTGTTATTCCCCCCCCCCCCCCCCCCTTTGTTGCACTTTGAGATTCTTCGGAATGAAAAGTGCATTATAAATAAAATCTATTATTTTATATATATATATATATATATATATATATATATATATATATATATATATATATATATATATATATATATATATATATATATATATATATATATATATATATATATATATATATATATATATATATATATATATATAAAAATTTGAGGGTAATTAAACGTAATAGTTTTGGATAAAATTAACAATGTTAACCTGATTGTACTAAAAATTAAGTTTACGTAAAAAAATTAAGTTTACCAAAATAAACAATGTTAATTACATTTATCATAACCCAATTATGTGGAACCTGTTGACATAGCGCCTGTGTCCCATCATAATAAAAGTCCTGTTGCTCATGAGCCGTGTGTTCAGCAACAATCGCTCCGGCGGCCTTGCTCAGCTCCTCAACACTCTGTCCTGCTCTGCTTCATACTACAGCAACTTTAATAACCGCATCCATGATCATGATTTCTGCCCGAGTCCTATCCTGCTTCTTTTCCACCGGCTGTGAGGTGAAGACCACATGTCCCAAGATTCTGTGATCAAACTTGATATCATCAAACTACACCTTTGTTTTGAATAGGCGCCCTCTAGTGAACAGAACAGTTACATAGTGCAGCTTTAAACAAATGCTGTTCTGAACTCTCTAATTAAAAATGTACTAAAACATCATTAAATTTGGTTGGAAGGACCTTCTAATTTTAAAGGCTGTGGATGAAAAGCTGTCATCAAAGAACTAGCACCAACGAAAGCCGATGGTTTTGTAGCTTTATGTCAGCTGGGACAAAAAGCTGCATTTGAACAGATCAAAAACAAAATTAAAAAAATGGACGTAGTCCATATATAAAGCCACAAAACATTGAGTCTGATTGATTCTTATACTATTCAGGAGATCAAGGACAATAACTGTATTGTGGGTTTTTAACAAATGTGATATTTAAGGACAGTATGGTTACCATGGTAAAATTCTGCAAAAAAATATTCCCAGGTTACAGTGGTTATTGTTAAGTCGGTTTCAAGGCTTGATAATACTGTTGCACACATGTTTGTAAAAATGTTCTCCCCTCTTTTTAGTGTCAGTTTAACCTTGATGTTTTTAACCATGGGCATTCCTCGATACTCCAGAACACAGTTCTTTGTATTGCGTCCCCCCTGAGACTGGAAAAAGTGACGAATTAGACGGATGTTATTTGCTTCAGCACTTTCTGGCCCAGAATTGGTTTCTCCTGTGTTATTGAGGAGGTTTGATCGAGTCTGACTTTGTTCTCTGCAAAAGAATGTGAGACAACAGTGATTGATTTCCTTCACCATCACAACCACACGTCCCTCTGATCAATATGACTCAGTTGTGTGATTACTGACCTTCATAAAGAGCAAATCAAGCCAATTCAAACAAAATACGCCACAAAAAGGGCCTGTGACGAAAAAGTGAATTTCCATTGTGTGCTCATGAGTTTTAAAGAACAAAGGAGACATTCAGAAAGCGAGTGAGAGCAACAGAACGTCAAAGAAAGGAGTGAGAGAAGAGATCTTGAGGCAATTTACACAAAGTGGGTAAAAAATATATATTTTATTTTTCTGCAAATGATTGGAGAAAGGAGGTGCTTTAGAAAACATTGATCTTCAATCTCAGGAGTGCTAACTAATTATGTTATATTCTGTTTCATTTTCTATTAATTTTATCAGGTTTATATATATATATATATATATATATATATATATATATATATATATATATATATATATATATATATATATATATATATATATATATATATATATATATATATATATATATATATATATATAAACCTGTACAATTGTATTATTATTGTAATTCTACAATTGTAATTCCATACTTTTATTCAAATATTGTTAAACACTATTTTTGACATTTACTAATTTATTCAACAATACATGTATATGTAAATGTAGTATATTGAACAAAATAAATCAACAGCTTAATCTAGAATAATCCATGTAGTAAAAATACTGGCAAACTTTATTGTATAGTCTTACAGATAATATTTGATCAAACTTGTCTAATAGTTCTGACATGAAAAAAAAGTAAGTGTACACTCTAAAAAATGCTGGGTTGTTTTAACCCAATGTTGGGTCAAATATGGACTAACCCAGCAATTGGGTTATTTTTAACACCCTGGTTGTGTTGTTTTAATCCTGCGGTTGGGTTAAATATTTGCTTCATACAACCCAATCGCTGGGTTAAAACAACACAACCAGAGGGTTAAAATAACCCAATTGCTGGGTTAGTCCATCTTTGACCCAACATTGGATTGTTTTTTACTCAGAATTTTTTAGAGTTTAGCATATTTAGAAAGAAAATTACCATTTATTTGAAAAAAAAAAAATGTAAACATATAAATCTGTCACTTTTGGTTATTTAAATGTGTCATTCCTGAATAAAAGTACACTTAAAAAATAAATAAAATAAAAAAACACTTGAATGGTGAGTCTGATTTATTATCCAACAATCATATACAGCAAATTGCCATCCAGCAGCAGTAAAACTAAACTAGTTTACACAGTATGACTTCTAAGACCTCCTTGATGGACAAGATCATGAACAGCAGGCCATCTTATTATTGATTCTGTTTAGCACCTGGATCTTTTTAAGTCAAAGGGAGCTTGTTAAAAAATCAGTCATGTTTTCGCATCTTCAGAACCCACCTGTGTGCACAGTCTGACCACCTGCAGCCGCGTGCAAATGACTAGCGCTATGAAGGCTTGTTAAAGTCGCACAGACCAGAAGTATTCAATCACAGTCCCATTATGCTTGTGGAAGCATCTCTTAGGTTATTTCTTTTAACAGAATTTTTAATTAAGGTATGATTTATTTAAAGAGCAAAACAGCATTCAAAATGCAAGCATCTTTTCGACAGCTCCTAGGTATAGGTGATTTGGACATATATGTAATCCTTACATTATTATATAATGCAAGTTTTATTTTACAGGAAGGTTCCCCCGTAATTAAATAGCTTTTCTCTGCGTGAACTCATGCTGTTTTTGCTGTTGGCGATGCGCTCTGATTTGTGATCCAGGATTTTTTTTTTTTTAAGGAATATTCTGTCCCTGAATCATTAATGGTATCACACTTTATAATCGGAATTAGTCCGCCAAATTGTTGTTTGTTTGTTTGCTGGTCTCTTGAAACCCTTGAAAGCAGCCGTGATGGGCAACGGTTTAGGTTTGGGAGCCCGTATAATGTTTAAAATCTAAATATATCCACTTAATCTGCACACTAACCCCCAAGCTTGTCTGTGTTAATGTTTTGACGTGACAGTTTTCCTCTTTGTGTTCCTGACCAGGATGGTAAATTACCTATGGCCGATTGGTTTTATAACACAGAGTGATGAGAAAATGTGAAATTGCATACAAGCCTTACCGACAGAACGATCTCAAAGGGGAACTAAGGCATGCGTGCAATAATGCGTGACTTTTTTCTCTATCCCTCCTTTTTAAACACAGCAACTCATTGTATAAACCTCACTGTTATTTCATATGCGCAGCGTCCCATGACATAACTTTTTAATAATTCATCAGACCTACACAGAGAGGACTTATGCAAAGTTATGCAATGCACATCTACTAGGTTATTACTTTAATCTTTACACACATTATAGCAATCGCTATACAAGACAAAAAAAAAAAAAAAAAAAAAACTCACTACTAAATATTCCACGGTCAACTGTTAGTGGTATTATAACAAAGTGGAAGCAACTTGGAACAACAGCAACTCAGCCACGAAGTGGAAGGCCATGTAAAATCAGAGAGCGGGGTCAGCGCATGCTGAGGCACACAGTGTGCAGAAGTCAGCAACTTTCTACAGAGTCAATAGCTACAGACCTCCAAACTTTGTGTGGTCTTCAAATTACCTCAGGAACAGTGCGAGCTTCATGGAATGGGTTTCCATGGCCGAGCAGCCTCATCCAAGCCTTACATCACCAAGTGCAACGCAAAACATCAGATGCAGTGGTGTAAAGTACAGCACCACTAGACTCTAGAGCAGTAGAGACGTATTTATAAGACTGAGGCACCACACCTCTAAATGAATCACTAATCAGGTTGATTGATTTAACATACAGTGTTGCATAAAAAATGTGGTTGGCCATTTAACATTCCAGTCACACAATCTCTTCCTCTCTAAGTGTTGTCCTGCAAAAGTTTTGCTCTGTGATACTAGTTTTAATGTGGATTTTGGGAACATTCTACCAAAAGGGTTGAGAAAAGACAACATATTCAGCATTTAGCATATTGAAAATGGCATACAAAAATATTTATGTATTCATAATACCAAAAAGTGACATTTGGCAATAATAAAACAGTTATTTATGGCTGTGTTTTTGTTGTTCATTAAATCTTTAACAATAGAGCTGTTAAAACCTCTTTACAGTTCTGTCAGAACAGAGCTCATAATTAGTTTCTATCATTTTCATCTCTCGTCATTATGCTGTTTATTATGCACTTTTGCTGTCACAGATTTTAACACCCTGCATGAAGCATTAGACGTGAGAACAATGATATTTAAAAGTGGTTTTAAAGGCATCATTCTGGATTTAAAGTGTGAAAAGATGGAAGAGTGTGAGGAAAACCAAAAAAAATAAAATAAATAACAACAACAACAACAACTTGGAAAAAAAACCCGGATCATCCAGGTAATGACACACAGTACTACGAATCACAGGTATTTACATTTTTGAACTGGGTCAGTTTTAAAATTCGGTAACACTTTAGTATAGGGAACACATATCCACTATTAAATATGACCTTTGCCTCAATAAACTCCTAATTTACTGCTTATTAATACTTAGTGAGCTAGTTTTTGTAGCATTTTGTAGCATAGGTATTGAGTAGGATTAAGGGATGTAGAATAAGGTCATGCAAAAGAAGGCATTGATATGTGCATTATAAGTTCTAATAAGCAGCCAATATCCTAGTAATATGCATTCTAATAAGCAGCTAGTTAATAGTTAATAACTGAACTATAAGATAATTTGTTACCATAAATTCAGCTTTTTTGTCTTATTGATGTAAATGTATGTAAAATATCTTATTCAGGACAGTATAGCATGCCATTTTTATGATCCCTTATTGTCAAAGTGACAATTTCCATCGATGTTATCCAAAATTTTGTTTAATTATCAGTTTAATAATAATCAAAATGAATGTCTAATCATTTTAATTCACACTGTAAAAAAATATTGTTGGTTTTTGTTGGTTTAACTTAAAAAAGTAAGTAACCTGGTTGCCTTAAAATTTTGAGTTTATTGAAATTAAAAATTTGAGTTGATACAATGAAGGAAATTAGTTTAATAAATAGAAACTCAAAATATTATTGTATCTGAACCACATAAAAAATGTGATAAATCATCAAAATAGCACTATTTGGCATTTTTCATTTTTCATCAGAAATAACACACACACAATTAACCAATATGCATACAAAATCTTATAATAATATTTTAATAAAGGTTGTCGAATCTCAAAAAATGTTCATTGCATTAACCCAAAATTTTAAATTCAATGAACTCAAAATTTTAAGGCAACCAGGTAACTTTTTTTCTAAATAATTTTTTACAGTGCATAAACTAAAATAATTCTATATGAAATAGTAATAATGGCACAATACATTTAACAATAACATAGTTTTCTTTCTTTTAGAAATTAACTTAAAAGTAATTCTGTTTTATAAATGTGTATATTTATTATTAATAAATCAAATGTATGCATAACATATACATTACATTTGTTTTTATATGTAAAGATAAAACTTTCCAAACGGGACTTGAACCCGGGTCTGCCAGTATGATAGTCGGACATACTAACAAGGAGGCTAAAGGCTGCAACCTCTAGTGTCAGTCGCTAGAGCGTCTCTTGAAATCAGAGGAGTGAGGTTTACTCGCACAGCAACTACTAGCTGGCCTCCGTTACACATGGTAAACGAAGTGGAGGCGTTCAGGACCCTATTTTAACGATCTGAGCGCATGTTCTAAAGCACACGGTGCCCGAGTGCACTTATTGTGTGTCTGAATCCACTTTCGCTAAAGTGTAATGATTGAAAAAATGGTCGGTGTGCCCAGCACATGGTCTAAAAGGGTTGTCCCTATTCTCTTAATGAGTAAGGACAGTGTTTTGGGCGTAATGTGCAATAAAACAATCACAGTCAGTCTCATCTCCCATTCCTTTTAAAAAAGAGAGGCGCTCGCACCATGGCAGATTGTCTATTTACATGGCGGAATTTGCAAGCAGAAAAACTGAACGGGAAAAAAAAGGTTTTTGTTGATCAATGGCGCAGTCTACTTCAGTTGCCTCAAAATAGCAACGTACCTGCCAACACGCCTCATTTTCAGACCAGCATGCCCATGGGCGCAAATGCATTTGCTATAAACAACACGGTACTGGACGTGAAAATGATTAAGACCTTTATGTTTTTATGTTTATCCAATGATAGTTTTTTTATAAAATGAAATAGTAAAATGCTCATGAAGTGACTCTCAGAGCTATGGAGAGTGTCCTCATACACTCCACACCTTCATGTGACTCTAGTGTAGTTGAACTCATTCACTCAAAGACATGGAGACTTCATTTGTCAGTAGCACTATACGCTTACATTGCATTTAGTGTACACATTTACAGATTATCAGTTGTGGCTTTTCCTGGGAATTAAACCCATGACCTCGGGATTGCTAGTGCTCAAGTCCGATTCCAACAAGTTTGAAATCAACGGTGTAATTCGCTACTGACCCCTGAGACTAGAAGTCAGTTTTAATTTCTCAGCCCTCCTTATGTTTTACACTGTAAAACACTTACTTACAAACATTACATGATTAATAAATTAAAGTTTGAAGAGCAAATGTGCAGTTAAACATTTGCTCTTATATGAATATATTCTTTGAAGTTCTTCTTTGCTGTTAATAAGAATGCTGCAAGTGTTCTTGTACATCAAAGAGAATCATTGTGTTTTTCATAAAGTGAAAGTTATTCGCACTAGACATTTAACATTTATTCATTTATGCTTTTTGGATGAATGTGCTATTTTAAAGACATGAACTGTTTTTTTTTTTTTTTTAATTTCATATTCTCTGATGTCCACTTATAATATTATCAAGATGTTTTTTTTTTTTTTTTTTTTTTCATCAAAAAAACATCCTAATTTAGAAGTAATATGCTATTTTCTGTTTTTGATCCTCTCTTTTGAACACTCAGTTTTGATGGGTGTGCTGGATTCAATAATTGGAAGTAAGTTCCCACTACTATGATTGGGAAGAATTTTGTAGTTTATAGTACAATTACCTCTATGTAAAAAAGATCAAGAAAGATATTGCATAATTCATGACCCCTTTAAATTGCCTTTAATAATGCTCAGCATTATTCTTGTGTTGAGGTCATTTCCACTGAAACAGGAACAGTGCGGGACATATAGAACAGCTAAAACAGCCAATAATGTTTCTTTTATATCACAACTCGCCCAGAGCCATTGAGCTTGGTAAAGCCGCAGTTTCCTCCTAATCTCTGACCGGTTCTCCTCCTGATCTCCTCCATATCATTTTAATAAACAGCATTCTTTCCATAATACAAACGGCCTGATGCGTTATGCTCTGTGCAAGTGGCTCACTGCGGCGGTTTATGTGACATTAACATGAAACCAGACTTCATTCGCCTCAATGGAAAGCATATTTACTATGTCTCAATCATTCCCTACCCCCTATATAGTGCACTATGTGCCATTCACCATGTAGAAAATAGTAACTATGTAAACAAGTCACCAATTTTAGCCGCAGTTTCAGCGTCAATTTATAATGTAGGGGGACGGAACACTTTACATTCTAGAGAGCATTTTGTTGGACAGGAAATCTGATGAGAAGCTTAAGTGCAGAGTAATGCCATCAAAAGCATCCCCTAAATGTGAATTCTGGCTTATAGATAACAGTTAAGCTAACAATATTAATACTGAAAGCCAAAAAAAACTTTAATTCTGAATTCATACCATTTAAAGTTGTCATGTTGTGTGTGTGAAGGTTAACACTTTAGTTTCTGTTTCTCTGAAAAACATCAGCCTGAAATCATTCCGATTTGGTCTGTTTCATGTTCAGCACACGAAAATGATTGCTGAAAAGATTCATATCAAAATGTCTGCTATATCGAAAGCATCTGCTGTGACAATTCTGACAACTTATCGATCATAACCTAAAAAAAAAAGCTCTCTTCTCAAAAGCATCCTGACAAAGAGGCAGAAACACACTTATTACAACTGCATGCAGTCATTCATTGCTACTTATTTTCAATTACTTGGTTTGATTCTGCTATCCTTAATGCTTTTCTTTCCAGAAGTCAAGATTATGCTTTAGAAAATATGTCAAAACTGAGTTTAGAGCTTAATGTGACACTGGACAAGGCAAAGGTGTTTTTAAACGCACACTATCTCAAGGATTTCCATCTTACAATTTGTAAAATATGATCTTTTCTTACGAAACCTTGGAGACACGGTACTCTCTAAATGAACTCAAAGGACTGCATGTTCAGTCTCACAAACAATATCCTATGAACAATTTAAGTACTAGCTTATAAAACTGACAGAAAAAAGCGCTCAACCATCTTGTTATACAATGTTTAAAGTCCCCATGGATGGATATATGTTTGTATGTGTGTGTGTGTGTGTGTGTGTGTGTTTCTGTGTGTGTGTGTGTGTGTGTGTGTGTGGTGGGGGGTGGGGGGGGGGGGTAAAAATTCAGAATGTTTCCTGTGATGAGTAGGTTTAAGGGCAGGGGCAGTGTAAGGGGATAGAAAATACAGTTTGTACAGTATAAAAACCATTACACCTATGGAATGTCCCCATATGTCACAAAAACAAATGTGTGTGTGTGTGTGTGTGTGTGTGTGTGTGTGTGTGTGTGTGTGTGTGGTGGGGGGTGGGGGGGGGGTAAAAATTCAGAATGTTTCCTGTGATGAGTAGGTTTAGGGGCAGGGGCAGTGTAAGGGGATAGAAAATACTGTTTGTACAGTATAAAAACCATTACGCCTATGGAATGTCCCCATATGTCACAAAAACAAGTGTGTGTGTGTGTGTGTGTGTGTGTGTGTGTGTGTGTGTGTGTGTGTGTGTGTGTGTGTGTGTGTGTGTGTGTGTGTGTGTGTGTGTGTGTGTGTGTGTGTGTGTGTGTGTGTGTGTGTGTGTGTGTGTGTGTGTGTGTGTGTGTGTGTGTGTGTGTGTGATGCGATATCCAGTTGGATATCTCGCTGGAACATTTTCAGCTATGTCAAACAATAGGTTGAATGTCCATTTTTTTTTTTGTCAAAATTGGGTTTACATTAAATTATTATTCTATAACATCTTGTCTATCATTTTTTAAAATATTTTGGAAAAATTCACTTGTTTAGTGCAAAAAAATAGCAATTTGTAGTGGCAAGCTGAAAAGACTGCGTCTTTCTCTAATGTTTTCACCAAGCGGCAACCTCCCGCAATCTCTCTTGAAGCCGATACGGAAGTAATGTAAACTGCAATTTATCGACTGGCCACTAGAGACAGGCGCCAGAAGGGAGCAGCATCTCATTGACCCCATGTTAAAATTCCCAAAAAACCTTAAAGTTCCAATCAGCCAACAGAGGGAGTGGCTGAGAACGATGAAGAACGATGAAGTTGATGTTGTGTGCTAGTTTGAGTTGTAGCTCAGTAATGATAGCGGCAGAGAAAGATGAGATTATGTGAACAAAACCATTTATTCTGTTGTGGCACCGCTGCCGAATATCCAGAATTTAAAGCCGGAGCAAGAACAATCTTTGCTGAGGTTTGTTGTCGGATTTTGTGGCCCTCCTCCCCACAGGGTGAATTCGGGAAAAGTTTTTCCATCTCATTCCCTTAGTGGTGAAGGAGTGTCTGAAGCCCTATTCGGACGGTAATTGTTCCTCGTGGGGTCGGAAGGTATTGTCATCATTTACAGGGGCTGTGCAGTGATTTTATTGCCGTCCGTCTCCCACCACCCGAGTAAAAATCCCCGGCCGAGTTACCTACTGCTTTTGACAAACCCTATGGTCGTGTGGTGATGTAATAGCTGTGTGAATCCACATCTCTGAGTTTTCAAGAATATATACATTCAAAATTCACTGTTTATATTCGTTTTGACCCCTGCAGAGCAACGTGCCGTTGCGCTTTGCTGTAATTTGGATGCATTTCTAGATTTGTATTTCTTTAAATTCTGGCAAGCATTTACCAGAGCAATATATTTCATCACCGCTCAAAAATATAAAAATAAAAGGACATAAACATTTGAATTGGGCTGTTATTTATGGCGGTATTTATTTTTATCATACCAAGTATATGCCATTTTATTTTATTTATAACATACAATCATGTTACGGACCACGTGAGCAGCGCATTCCCGATCACCAAACTCTCCCCTCCATCGTGAATAAATCACAATCCAAATGCACAAGTTTTAGGTTTTATCACTGAGGTGGCATGCACATTTATTTTTACAGATTTCCATGTGAGAAACAGGCGATGGCACATGACATACGTCACGATCAAAAGTAATAGCGATTGGTTATGGCAGATCTAGAGTGGCTCTGGGCAGATCCAATAGTTTTAAACTTCAACAGAGTTTACGAAAGTAAAAGCTTGTCAGTGGAGAATGGCCAAACTCTCTGTACAAATGAAATGTATGAGAGTCTGGTAAGACCAAGCTAGTTCTTCTGTGCATACCAATATGAAATAATAATTCACGCAATTATTAGTAAAACGAGACTCATCGTCAGTGGAGCGTCTCATTGATCTATTTGTTAGTGGTGGGAAGTTTGGATCATTATACTGACTCGGATCTTTGAATCTTGTTCAGCAAAATTAACAAATCTTTTTTCAAAAAGCATAATCTAATTAAAATGTTACATTTTACATTTTTCCAACACATTTAGTACTTTTGGAATAAAAAAAATAAACTATAAGCTAATGCAGTCAAGGCCAAAATTTGAGAAAGAAATTATTAATTAATTGTGCTTGCCTCACCTCCTGATCCAAATCGTTCTTTCTTTAGTCACTTCACATTTAAACACATCTGTTCCCTAGAAAGATTAGTAACTATAGGCTACACCTCTCGTGACTTCTGGTTCGAAAAATTAGTTCTGTCATCATGTCTGATCTGGACCACGACAGCCTTATTTGTAATACATGAGTCCAGAAACAGAAGAGATTAGTTCATCTCTCGAGTCTTCTCGTTCTAATCGTTCATTCAAGTCTCCATAGGCTGAATGCAGAAACAGTTCATCTCTCGAGTCTTCTCGTTCAAATCGTTCGTTCAAGTCTCCATAGGCTGAATGCAGAAACAGTTCATCTCTCGAGTCTTCTCATTCAAGTCGTTCTTCGGGTCTGACTCTGAGGCCATGTCCACACTAATACGTTTTTATTTGAAAACGTATATTTTTCTCTCCGTTTTGGCCTTCCGTCCACACTGAGACAGCGTTTTAAGTCAATGAAAACATATCGTTTTGAAAACGCTCTCCAAAGCGGATTATTTTGAAAACTCCGTCTTCGCGTCGTAGTGTGGACTGTGAAAACGGAGGCTTTTTAATACGATGATGCCTTTTTAGCCATGTGATGCAGTCATATGACCAATTCACGCCGTATTTATTTTGGCACGTCTCCCAGTTTACATTTTCACTTGCTTTTTGCACTTTTTATGCATGTGTTACTCGCAGCAACAACTCCACCTCACTGTCGACCCATTTAAAAAACTCAGTGCCTTTTCTCGACATTGCCACAAAATTTCAAAGCGTAAATAAACGAGTAGACAAGTCGAAGCGCCTTGGATTTGCACATGTGCAGTACGGGGATGTAAGCGTTTTCAGACGTTTCAGTGCAGATGAACATTTTTTGGAAAACGATTGAAAATGATAGTGTGGACGCGGAGCGTTTTTAGACGAAAACTCAGTTTTTAAATTGATCCGGATTAGTGTAGACGTAGCCTGAGTCTCGTTCTTGTATCACATGACCGCTTCCCCGTTCAGTGTCTCACAAGTCACAAAATATACAACATTACAGTCGCATTATTGACTGCATGTTGTAATGTATTTATTATTATAAATTCATCAGAAGATATGGGCAACAAACTGTTATTATGCCTATCCATTCTGACCAACCCAATGTGTCCAAGATTCATAGGAAAATCAATTATTATAGGCCTACTAGCTAAATAAAAATAAAAAATAAAAATCCTGAAAAAATACTTCTACGCACTTGTTTGTGAAAAAGGTTGTGAATTAGTTATTTCTGTACACGGCTGTCACGTCGGGTGACAAAAGAACGAGACTAGGACCGAAGACTCAAGAGAACTAATCATTTCTGTTTCCGGTACAGACTGCATAGCCTTGTCTATGAGGCTGGGACTTGATGAACGAATGACTCGGTAACACTTTACAATACGGGTGTGTAAAATAGTCATGTGCCCCAACAAGTAGAGTCATAACATAATGATACCTTTATAAATCATCAGCTAATGATTAATTAAAGCAGATAACTGGAAGGTGAAATGCATGGCTTTGAGCCATTGTGGTAATTAACACATTCATTTAAATTATTAGTTAATATAAAATGTTATTAAGGAATTAATCCATTATGACATATTTAACTAATAATATTTTAATGATTACTTAATCTATTAATCATGTAGAATCTTCATTAGTTGCTGATGCAGTAATCATTAATAAATGGGTTAGTTCACTATTAGTAATACATTAACTCATGATTATCTGTGCATTAATTAAGCATGAATTAGTGCATATTAGTGCACCTGTATTGTAAAGTGTTACCAATGACTCAAACCCGAACTCGAAAGATGAACTAATCAATTCTGTTCCCTGTACAGAACATATGGGATGTTGCGCATGTGCGGTCAACACAAAATGAACGAATCGTTCTCTGAGAAAACCCGTCGTTCTCGAGTCATATTAAAGATTCGTTCAAAATGAATGAATCGTTCATGAACAACACATTACTACTTGTCACTACATTCCCTAAAGCAACTTGTACTGTATTTTATTGAGATGCTGTAAACATTCTCTCCAATACTGTAGAACTGTCTCGTTCTAAATTACAAAGGCATAAGTGGGTGTTTGTTTCAATCTAAAATTCATAAATGAAGTGTACTTGCTTACTGTAAGCAGACAGCATTTTAATGAACAGCACTGGGATGAAATGAGACATGTGATGTGAAAAGAAAATGAAGGAAAATATGAAGGTAACCATCACCTGTAAACAGATTTTTTTTATGTTTGTATAATTTTCAATCAAGTTGCAATTTTGTCAAATTATGTACAAATTGGGGTTAAGTCTGCCATCTTATTTAACAAAATGTTTGAAACAAACTTAATTTGCATTTAAATAACTGTTTAAATCATCTAACTATAAATAAATATGAAACAAACAACAAGATGTCATCATCAATATGAGAAATAATCTACACACTTGATCAAATGTTTTTATTTGTACTTATGGACAACAAAAGTTGTCAATCAATTTACTGTATGCATCTGTCAAAAAGATTACTAAAATCCATCAAGAAATTGTAATTATTAACTTGTTACAGAAGCCATAGATGTATTTACATAAATGCTTTATTAGCGGTGGTTTCTATAGACTAATATACGTAAGCTGTCCACAATATTGGAACAGTCAAAGCCCAGTCCATGAATATTCAAGTGTGTTTTCAAAAATTAAGCTTTAATTACAATGCGGAGAGGGAGGGGCTATAAGATTTGGATTTTGAAGGATAAAATAACCGTATAAAATGAATTAACTACACGGATGTGTTCATAGTGAATAAGTACATAGTTTATAAGTGCATAGTGTATAGTGTGTCATTTGTGGTGCAACTTATACCTGCAGCAGTTATTATGAACAGCTCGATGTGAAATCACCCCCATAACATTCAGATGTACAATATAGAAAAAATGTATGAAAACTGTATATGAAAAAAATAATAATAGCTAAAGAATCTAAATCTATTTCAAATAACTTGGGGAGGTTATGTACACACACACACACACACACACACACACACACACACACACACACACACACACATATATTATCGTTATCGTTAATTGTTTGCCATAGATATATTGAATATGTGTGTGTGTCTAACAGAACATACCTTAGCATGCTGTCAAAGGCTGAAGAATCATTTATTTGTTGGTTCATTGCGATTTGGGATCAGACTCGGACATGTATGGGCCAGGGCCCACAAAAGCCCAACGTCCCGGGGCAATGTGTTTTCCAGACTGGCTACCAAAACGTAAGGCTGTCTTAAATAGTGAAATAACACTATTTTCTGATGTGCATTGTCCACTCTCTTGACTTGATATTTGAAGTTAAAATACAGTCAAGTTTTCAATATGCTGATTCCTCTGACTCTGCACGGAGGCTGTGTGTGAGTGTGTTTGTGAATGGTTTGCAGTTATATCCACCGATCGGGCAGGCCAAGTAATAAAAAAATATCATCCGAGTCAATCGTGGGTGGATGAGAGATAAATCATTGAGTTTGTTTGATAAAGATATTTTGAGAGCCCTGAGGGACGAATCCTCCCAGTTGCCGTTTCCCACGTGCTTTCAAAACAATTCCCACATGTACTGACAGGGGAGCTGAACCTCATTAAATATGCAAATCTTATACAATCCAAGTTGTGAGCGTTTACATCCAAGTCTTCAGTGTATCAAGCCCATGAAAACTGTGTTCCAGGAGAGAATTTCAAAACCAGGAAAGAGAAGCATTCATTTTTTTCTGCTTGCAAACTCTGCCATGTAAATAGCAATCTGTTATGGTGCGAGCACATCTGTCTTTTAAAGGGAATGGGAGATGAGACTCTGAGCATAATTTGTGCCTGATCTTACTTTATTGCACATTACACCTAAAAACACACCCATTACTCATTAAAAGAATAGAGACAAAACTTTTAGACCATGTACTGGATGCGCAGGCCATTTTTTCATTTTTTTAATTTGGTTTCATACAGTGTTAAAAAAAATAAAAAAAATAAATAAATAAATAAATAAATAAATAAATATTATATATATATATATATATATATATATATATATATATATATATATATATATATATATATATATATATATATATATATATATATATATATATATATATATATAGTTCCACAAAAATAAGAATTCAAATTTTGAGATGACAGGGTTAATAGCGATATGACAGGGATATACAGTATTATCATACTTGATTTTTCATTAAACATTATGTCATAGATTCATCCCTTCACTAAATGAGATGACGAATCCGATCAGGCACACATTATGCTCTTAAGTCATGTCAAGAAATATCTGAACAAAAGTATTAAAAGCCTATATGCATTCATTGAAGAGTGAAGCACTTGCCTAGACCATCTATGTATAAGCCAAAATTTTATCACTGACATTGTCAATTAGCTCAGCCTGATCCAGCTAGTGAGACTAGACTGGTGTAATCCATACTGTAATGAGACAGGTGACCTCCTGCTATCTGTGCGGTGCTGATAAAGAGCCCGTGTACGGCGTTTCCTCAGACAGCAGGTGTTTTCCGTGGCAGGTATGAGACACTTATTTTGGCTCTGCCACAGACATTGTGATGCAGGAAGGCATCAGTCCAAGCATTCTCGTTCCACTATAATCACTTCCAACCCTGCCAAAGAAAATTTGGCACTTGCAATTATAGTACCGCTATTTTTCCTCTCTTCTCTTTTTTTCCATCAAAATTCAATTATGAAAAGAAAATTATGCGTCATCATAATTGCCGACGTGAAATGAAATTAGATGCAAATTAGCATAGTGATGTGCAATTGTTTGAGTTATTTTGCGTCATGGAATAATGGTGTAAATGTCGATAAGGACAAGAAGAGAAATAAATCGTCTCCCGGCTTTTGGGATGAGGGAGAGAATGGAGGTGCTGCTACCTGCACAAAGGCAAACAGGAGAGAGGGCATGCTGGGAAAACAGGCGCCAGGATACAAGCGAGCACAAAATGGTGCTTTGACAATGAGAGAAAATGACTACCAGCCTCTTTAACCTTTTGCAGCACAATAGCCATAATTAAACACATCTGTTGTCAGAACCAGCTATGCCATTTTAAAACCTCACACAGCCTATAGTGGTGCTTTATTAGTGGTGTGTATCCAGTTATAATCAAACACACATTCGAATAATCAAATTGTTTCCTAGAATGTCTCCTCTCCCTCATAATTGGGAATTGGATTCATTTTAATCAGTTGATAGAAAAAAATAAAAATAAAAATGAAACACTTTTATTTTGAAAAAAGTAAAGGAATTACTCTTATTTGTACCTGTAATTTAATTAGTTACTTCTTAAGTAATTACATGAAATAACCATAATATCTCTAAATATCCCTCATTGAAAACTCTAACAAACGTTTCTGGACCCCATTGTGTGAGTTCTAGTGTTTCCCTGGACAACAATCATTATTCAGGAATATTTGACTGCTAAATCCTGTGATAGACCAATCTTAATCAAGTATTTCAGAGAACTGCTCTAAGAATAAATGTACTGCCTCTCAAATAGTTTCAACACATCTTGTTAACAACATTTTATAATTGGTAGCTTGACTTATTTAATTGCTTGAAATGTCATGTCAATAGCACATTTGCCTTTAAATTTGTGCATTTCAAAATACATTTTTCACACATGATTATAAACTATATTGCCAAAAATGATAGGCATATTCCCTCCAAATCATTTAATTCAGGTGTTCCAATCACTTTCATGGCCACAGGTGTATAAACGCACACGCTTCTATAAACAAAGAATGGGTTGCTCTCAGGAGCTCAGTGAATTCTAGCGTGGCAACGCGATAGGATGCTACCAGTGAAATAAGTACATTGGTGAAATTTCCTCACTACTAAATATTCTACGTTCAACTGTTAGTGGTATTATAACAAAGTGGAAGCAATTGGGAACACGCCACGTAAAATCATAGAGCGGGCACACACTGCGCAGAGTCACCAACTTTCTGCAGAGTCAATTGCTACAGAGTACAGACCTCAAAACTTCATGGGGCATTCAGATTCGCTCAAGAACAGTGTGTAGAAAACTTCATGGAATGGGTTTCCATGGCTGAGCAGCTGCATCCAATCCTTACATCACCAAGTGCAATGCAAAGTGTTGAATGCAGTGGTTTAAAGCACATCACCACTGGACTTGAAAGCAGTGTAGGCGTGTTCTCTGGAGTAACAAATCACACTTCTCAATCCAATGGTCAAGTCTGGGTTTGGCGGTTGCCAGGAGAATGTTACTTGCCTGACTGCATTGTGCCAAGTGTAAAGTATGGTGGAGGGGGGATTATGGTGTTGGGTTGTTTTCAGGGGTTGGACTTGGCTCCTTAGATCCAGTGAAAGTTACTCTTAATGCTTGAGCATACCAATGCATTTTGGACCACTTCATGCTCCCAACTTTGTGGTTGAAAAACAGTTTGGGGACGACCCTTGTGTTGTGGAGGGACTTGACTGGTCTTCTCGTCCAACATCAGCGCCTGACCTCACAAATGCGCATCTAGAAGAATGGTCTACGGTTTCCATAAACATACTCTTAAACCTTGTGGAAAGCCTTCCCATGAATAGTTGAAGCTGTTATATCGACAAAGCGTGGGACACACACACACACAGACACACACACACACACACACAGACACACAGACACACACACACACACACACACACACACACACACACATATAGGCATAAAACCACAATAAATGTAAATTAAATTATGACAACATTTTACTTTGAGATTACACTTTTTATAGGGATATGAAAGGAATATACAGTATTTCATCAAACATGTACAGGTCATATATACATCTCTCCACTAAATTAGGTGACAAATCAAATTGCTAAGATGATCATTGTAAACCTTAAAGTCTTTTTCTGGCACAAATTAAGCACTTATGTCATGTCAAGAAATCTCTGAACAAAATTATTAAAAGGCCATATGCATTCACAGGATAACTGATAATTCATTTAATAGGAATATTTGACTGCTGAATACTGTAATTGATCAGAATCAAGTATTTCACTGCCTCTCAAATAGTTTCAATATGCTTTTAGTAACATTTAATTGGTAGCTTGTCTCATTTCATTGCTTGAAATTTCATTTCAACAGCACATTTTCCTGTAAATTTAAACTTAAAGACTTCAAAATAAATTTTTTCACACATAATTATAACAAAAAATGGAATGTAATTGCATATGCAGGATGGCATTCAAGTGATATTTTCAAAATCACATGTGTGTGTGTGTGTGTGTGTGTGTGTGTGTGTGTGTGTGTGTGTGTGTGTGTGTGTGTGTGTGTGTGTGTGTGTGTGTGTGTGTGTGTGTGTGTGTGTGTGTTCCACAGAAGGAATAAAGTCGTCTAGTTTGAAACAACAAAAGTACAGTACATGATGACAGAATTTAGAGTTTGTGATTTTTATATTTTTATATAGGAATATGACAGTGTTAAAGTATTGTCATACTTGATTTGCCATTAAACGAAAGGTGATAAAATGCTGAGATGCTGATTTTATATCTGGCTTGTTCTGGCACAAATTAAGCACTCATGTCATGTAATGAAATCTCTGTTCGAAATATTAAAAGCCGTATGGATTCACGGGATATTTGATAATCAATTCCCTGGACAACAATCATTTTTAAGGAATATTTGACTGCTGAATACTGTGAACATCAAAACCAATCAGAATCAAGTATAAACAGCCTAATTAATAAATCACTGCCTCTCAAATAGTTTCAATACATCTTGTTAGCAACATTTTATAATTGGTAGCTTGACTGTAGTTTAAAGTATGAGTAATGTGTAACTTAGGAAGCTACAGTTTCGTATATCTTTCTCAACTGCTGCGTAGTAAGTTTGTTTTGTTCCATTTCAAATCCATCATTACAAAGTTCCAGAACTTCTGGCACAGAGGGAAATACTGACCCGGTCTGTTGACTAACTGTATATTATACCCTCTTGATCTGTATATTAACTCTTTATTTGAGGGCAGTGATTTGTATCTTTGTGACTGTGTTTGCCAGCACCTCAGCTCAACTGTTCCTTTCTCAGCAGCAGTTCTGTCTTAGAGCTAATGGGTTCTTCTCCTACAATCCCTCGTCTGAACTGTGACAGCTCACAGAGCCCTGTTTCACCCCTGATAGTCAGCCTGCCAAAAATGTCTGAATCTCGTTAGCAGACACCGACATGTGGCATCGCTGCAAACCCTGTGCGGAGTCGGAGACGACTAAACGTTTTCGGCGGGTGCCTTTGGTTCTAAGTGCCTCTGCCAGCCTAGATTTCAGACATTAGCATTTGTCCTTGCGTCTGGCAGGCAGCAGAACCTCGAAAAACTATGAAAAAATGGTATGGAGTATATATACACTTTCAGCAGCTCTCTTGTCCCGCTCTGCTCACCTCATTTGGAGTCCTGAGCTGCCCACCCACTCATTGTAATAGTTATAATATAGTGCCAGGGTCATTCTTTCATGGCATCGGACACATGCATCATCGCACTGGCATTTGCTCAGGCTGGCACGGATGCGTAATGTCTGCAAGGGGTTTGGCGCCTAGAGGGGTGGTGTATCCGTGTCATTGCTTTCACGGCCGCGCCCAGCTGTTGTCTTGGACATGGCTTTCATTTCCGTGGGTGGTCTCGGTAGTGAAGGGCTCGGAAAGTTGCTGGCAAGATGAACGGATCTCCTGCTGAGCTCGATCAGCAACTCTTCCTTGCCTATTAGTGGGGGACATGGTGCTGAGAATTCTGGGAATGGGTGCCAGTTGTCTGCAGTTCTGTGGAAAAGGCTGTGGAGAACAGAATATTCCCGGGACACTGAGCGAGATATCAGAGCATATGTACATCACCGATCAAAAGTTTGGGGGTGGTAGGATTTCTTCATATTGCTGACAGAAGTCATACCAAGGCTGCACTTATTTGATCAAAAATACAGTAAAATGGTAATATTATGGAATATTCTTAGTAAAATATTGTTTAAATAAAATAATCTTTTTTTTTTTTTTGTGGCAAAGCTGCATTTTCAGCATCATTACATGATCATTATGACACATGATCCTTCAGAAATCATTATAATATGATGATTTGCTGCTTAAAGGGGTGATGAATTGAGAAATCAACTTTCCCTTGAGCTTTTGATATATAAAAGGTCATGGTAATATAAGAATATCCTCTAAGTTTCAGAGCTAAAAACTCCCTTGTTAGTCAAAGAAAAGCTTTCATAGACACCAGGCCCAGAAAATGATCTTGTGCTTCATTTTGCATCATAGCGCTACGAAACACCGCCTCTACAGCATGTCTAATCCAGTAGCCCTGCCCACCGACTCATGGAGGTTATCAGCTCACACTAGCCAACAACAATTAGCATGTCGAGTAAGATAGCAAGATATTGCGCTATTCCTGGTTGTGGAAGAACACAGTCGCTGCATAAGCTTCCTTCGGATCCTAATATTAGGAATGTGTGGTTGAACTTTATTTTTAATGAAGTTCCAGCTCACATAAGGAAGACATGTTCACTTCATTTCACTGCGGGATCATTTGTAATCAAATCTTTGGTCGATGCTGGATTTGGATCTGACGGGAATGGTGCAACACACTTATGTGAGTAAAACATGTTTTTATATGTAAATAGTTGTGCATTGTTTTAGATCGTTTTGCTTATGTGTACGTGTCTAACAGAGCATACCTTTAGCACGCGGGACATATGGGCCAGGGCTCACAAAGCCCGGCAGGCTGATGAATCTCATTATATTCAGTTCTTGATCTGTGCTTTTGTCTCTCTCTACCTGACATTTGAAGGGTAGCGTGTGTGTATGGCGGTTTATGCTTATATCGAACGATCATGCAGGCTATGTGTAATATAAAAATAATAGTCCAATCAATCACGGGTGGATGAGAAACAAATCATTGTGTTTGTTTGATAAAGACGTTTACGAGCCCGTGATCGAGAAAATCCTTCCGGTTGCCGCTTCCAAACAATCTCTCCTCTCCCTCATGTGAACTGACAGTGGAGCTTAAGCTCATTAAATATGCATATCTTATCCAATCCTAACCGTGGGCGTTTACTTCCAAGTCTCCAGTGCGGCACGCCCATCAGAACCCAGCGTTTTGGAGAGAGCCTCAAAACCAGTGGAGAAAATAGCCTATTACTTATAGTTTTTGAATGTTTTTGTGTTTTTGAATGTACATTTTTTTTTTTTAAACCACACGAACATCATTAGTTGACATTAGACAACAGTATAACAAAATAAAAAAGCAAGTTCATGACAAATGTAATATTTTTTTTTAATTTTTCTTTTTTTATCAATGTTGAAAACAGATGTGCTGCTTAATATTTTTGAGGAAACTATGATTTTTAAATAAAAAAAAATAGGATTCTTTGGCATAGAAATGTTAAAAGAACAGTATTTATTTGAAATAGAAATATGTACAGTCAATTTGATCAAAATTGTGATAACATAATAGATTAAAGTAGTAATTATAAAAAATAAAAGTAAAATGTACCCCTAATGTTTATGGATGGATGGATGAATGGAATTATGTATAATGAAATTAACAAATTGCTATTCTTTAAAAGCAGATTTTTTTTATTATTACAAAAGTAAATACAATTCATTTTAACTTCAAAATAAACACACACACGAGGGGAGGGGTGTATGTAAGACTTTATGAATGATGACCATTCAAATTCTGTAAAAAGAAATGTTCTGTGTAAGTGTGTCGGCCAAGTCAAACTGTAAGTAATGCTATTCGTAAAAGTCATTTTTATTAAACTGTCAGAATATGTTTCTGAAAAAGAAACTATATATAGTTGTGTATCTGGTAGAATGTATACGTGTAAATCCATTCATAGTTGTTCATCTGGGTCAACATATGTTAGCTACACAACCCAAGATGGATCATATGCTAAATGAAGGAAAACCATCAGGGGAATTTTCCTGCACTCACTGGTCCAGAATCTTCTTGCACCTGGTGTACTCAGGTGACAGCCAGCCAGCTGAGTCCTGGATAGATTTTTCTTTGCCAGTTTCACAGCGGCGGTCATTGCCTTGTACACATCTCTGAAATGTGGTTGACACTTGCTATAATGCTAAGCTGCATGATGGACTGACACTACAAGACACCTACAAGACATAACGCTCTTCAGCAATATGAGAAGAAAAATATCAGCTAAAAATGGTGTTTCATCTATGAATAACTGGTTCTAAATTAGGTCAAAATATAATTTGTTGCTATGAATTGATCATAAAATGTAAATTTTAATATTTAGCAGTGCTTTTCAGTTTTCATGTTGCAGGTGTATTTTGTTTTAAAACTGACCTTAAAAAAAAAAAAAAAAAAACTTTTTTGTTTGGCTCTGAGAAATTGAGAGCCTCTGAATGAATTTTTGAACTAACTGGTTGAGTGAATTATACAAATAACTCAATCATAAACGTGGTCGTTTTTTTTTTTTTTTTTTTTTTTTTTTTTATGAATTAGCAATTTATTATTTTTTGTGAAATAATAATTATTCAAATGACTCACTTGTTTTTTGTTTTTTTGTTCCTGAATAAATCTATGTTTTTGAACAGATCAGTTGAATAATTAGCGTTTAAAGCTGCACTTTGTCATTTCCATCCGCTAGAGGGCGCCTATTCAAAACAAAGGCATAGTTGGATGATGTCAAGATTGAGCACAGAATCTTAGGACATGTGGTTTTCACCTCACAGCTGGTGGAAAAGAACCGGGATAGGACTCGGGCAGAAATCATGATCATGGATGCGGTTATTGACATTACTGTAGTATGAAGCAAAGCAGGACAGAGTGTTGAATAGCTGGGCAAGGCCGGTGGAGCGATTGAAAGCAATACACGTCTTGCAATCACTAGAACTTTTATTATGACAGGACACAGGAACGTGCGCCATTTCGAGTATGAGGTAGACAGCTCTGTTTATAATATTAGATACATTTAAGTGTGTTTAAAATGATGTTATGACGTTACTATGTGCATTCGCTCGGTGGCTGCTGTGAAACTTGTTGCACTGCTAATGCTGCGTTCACACCGCACGCGAATGATGTGAATAAATCACGCTATTCACGCGAAGTTGGACGCGTGAACATTTTTAATCCATTCGCTTCATTCGTGCGTGAAATTCGTTTCATTCGCGTGTGACATTCACTACACAACAGACGCGAATTTGCGTCATGGGAGGGGCAGCGGCAGAAGGACTATCCAAGTTAAGACTGCTCTCACCGGGGTTGATGAGCGCTGAGCTCCGCTGATCCCCTGGGTCTCACACCTCCGAAAACGCCAGATCAAATGTTCAAATAGGAGCTCTCTTAATAAACAAACCACATATTTGAGCTTTAAACAACTACATTCTCGCCTGATAAACTATTAAAACTAAATTTTGTGACACAACAACAGTAGTATTTTTTAAATTACTCTGGCCTCGGGGTTTCCCATCCGTCACTTCACCATGTGACAGCAGTAAGCAGGCTCCTCATTGGTTAATGCAGCGCGAATATCTGCCAAAGTTCAGATTTTTCGAACTTGAGCGATTTGTGTTTCGCGCGAATCACGCGTTCAAAACGCTAAATTCACGTGACCCTTGCCATAAGAGTAAAGCTTTTCTGCAGAATAAAACCGGAAACTGAGAGTAACACAGATATGATGCAATTGACAGTCGACTCCCTCAGACGTCCCAGCTCCTTGCTTAAAAAAGCATTTTTCCCACAAATATTTGGAAACATTTAGGATATTGTAGGTACTCAACTGAACAAAATATATAACACTGGCCTGGTGGTTTTGGGATATTTTACTGCAAAAATACCACATAGTGCACCTTTAAGCTCAATTTTTTATGGCCTTCCCTATTTAACTTCCTTCCATCTCATTCATTCGGATGTACGTCATTCCTTGTCTGCTTCTATCGGAACCCTTGGATTTAAGTAGATTTTTTTTTCCTTATGAATTTATTTTATGTATCGTTTGTGTAGGTGTATGCTTGGGCTGTTGGAGAAAATACAATTCTGAAAATGACACAAAAGAAAACAACAATAAACAAAACAATAAACTATAACAGTTACCATAAGGTAGCTGCAAGTATTATGTGGTTACATGTCAAAATAACATAGAGTTGGCGGTGGGGTAAATTAAGCATGACCTGCCATGAAGTCACAATCGTGTTTTATTGTGGTCTAAATCGTTGGGTCATGGGTCTGTCCAAATAAACTTCCCTTGTCCACTTGATGAAGTTAAACAAACTTTAAAATGGGGGTGGGAAGAAGTTCTTAGGGAAGTTCATGAGTCTGAAAGGGGTGTCAAACAAGTAAAAGGGCTGGCACCTTATTTATCAGAACTTGTGACTGTTAACATACAGTATCTGCTAGATGTTTAATGTCATCAAATCAGAATCCGTTGAAGGTGCCAAGATCACGGCTAAAAAGAAAGGGATGTGTAAATAGCAATTAGATGCATCTTTTTTTAATCTTGTGTGGGCCGACCAGGCATTGTTGGCCGGAGCTAGTGTAAATAGCGCTCAACTATATTTGCACTTGGTGTGAACAGACACTCCGTTTCTTGCAACCCTAAAATACAATGCAATGGATAATTCAAATTACAAGCAAACACGTGTGTACAATCAAAACAGAAATGACTTCATTTTGACATAGAACAGGGCTTTGGTAATAATTTGATCCCTGATGCTGTCTGAATGCGTATTTGAAATGATAGGCCAGTTTTAATAGTTGTACCTCATACATTGCTTAGAAGGCTAACCTCATCTGAATAGAGCTTTAAATAAAGACCTGTTTGAAAATATAAACAGTGTTTTTGACAAGGAACTGCAAGAAAAAGCTCTGCAAAAGCAGCTTATTTAAGCAATTCATCACATTTGCGAGCCAGCGTTCACATATATGCCAGGATCTCTAAAGATCAGCTTTTTTGCTCGGCGACTGCTGGAAGAACAACAGAAGGTGACGGGCATGCTATGGTGAGACAATTACACATAACATACAGTACCTTACTGAATCATATAGGGCACTGAGAGTGACATGAAATTGATTTTCTAACTGCTGCCTGTTCGGCCCACTTCATTCGCTCTGAAATATGATTACCTGACCCGCAAATACTGCTTGTCCTGCACAAACAAAATATGTTGAGAACAGGATGGAGGTGAGAATAGAGTGCAATATTAAAAAAAATACGCCAGCTTCAATATTTTTGGAGGAGCCAACAGTTAAGTTGATATACGCATCCTCTTATAGAATCCATTGAAAATCATCGGGTTGTTTTAAAGTTTGTTTTGACTTTAATTTGTATTCAACCCAAACTTATTTTACATGTACATTCATGAGACACTTTAATAATACTTTTATGTTGTGGTTATTTTGGAATGTTGTGGTTATTAACTTTTCATATGTTTTCCAATCATAGAGTATCTGTCAGGAAAGCGCTTGACCCTTGGTTCTCATTATCTTTGTCTTTCATTAAACCTCCATTTGTATTGGGACTGTGATGCAAACCTGCTTTATGTGCAATCATAGGACTTGCTTTTAGAAAAAGTATGTACAAATAAAGGCTTTTTAGCATTTGAAAATGAAATGAATGACACTTTCAGCGACCAAGGAAATTTCCTGACGCTTTCTGTTCTAGACCGAAAAGGATTATTGCACTGAATTCATTTAATGAGATAAATGTGGATACACATTAAATGATCCCATCCACTAATAAAGTATGAATGTATTCTGTTTGTATAATAGTAATCAAACCAACAATTAATTTATACACTAAAAATATGATTAATGTTATTCAACTTATTATACAAATAAAATGTATGAATTAGGTCTTATTTAATTCTATAAACTATAATACTGATCTGCCAACATTGTCACTATATGATAAATTAAAATAAGCTGATAACATCACTGTTTTCTTACTAGATATTATCCTGTTTGACACTGTGAAGCTGCTTTGACACAATAGTGATTGTAAAAGCGCTATATAAATAAAGTTGATTGATTGATTGATTGATTGATACATACAGGTTAAATTGGTAGTTCACCCAAAAATGAAAATGTAATGTCTATCTGCTTTACGCCCAGTGCATCCAACATGTAGGTGTCTTTGTTTCGTCATTAGAACAAAATTGAAGGTTTTTAACTCCCACCGTTGCTGTGTGTAGGTCATATAATGGTGTGAATGGGTAACAACTCTATGAGAACAAAACAAACAAACAAAAAACCTTCCTTAGAGAACATGCACACAAACACTGCTGCTCCTGACGACACACTGATGTCTTAAGACACGAACCGATCGGTTTCTGGGAGAAACACAACACGGATCGGTCGAAGGAGGCACCTACATAATATATATCTATGATCGCGCCAGTTTGACCTTATCAGACGGAAGTAATAGCAGATGGGAACACTAGATGAGAATCGTCGCAATATGAGGTTAAAAAAAAACATAAATACTGTTTCTCACAGAAACTGATCGGTTCGTGTCTTAAGACATCAGTGTGTCGTCAGGAGAAGCAGGGTTTGTGTGCATGTTCTCTAAGGAAGGTTTTTTGTTTGTTTGTTTTGCTCTCATAGAGTTGTTACCCATTCACACCATTATATGACTGTGGTGTGGCAAGCAGCGGGGCGAGGGACCGCGAGAGCGGGCCGGTGATTAATGTCAACGAGTGCCAGCTGCGTGGCACACCGGTCTCGTCTCGCGGCCATGTGACGGGAGCATATATAAGGAGGAGCAAGAGCTGCGGAAGAAGAGAGAGGACCAGGCCTGGATTTTATGTTTAGTTTTGTTTATGTGTTTGTGGGCAGTCGTCCGTGAGGGGCTGCCCACGTTTTATTTTGTGTGTGTTTGCGGGCAGTCGTTTGTGAGGGGCTGTCCGCGGTTTTACTTTCATTTTGTTTCTTTACTTTAAATAAATGTTTGTTGAGCGTTCGCCGGTTCCCGCCTCCTTCCTTCCCATCTACGAACCGTATTACATTGGTGCCGAAGCCCGGGAGGAAGGAGGGACGCGCTGTCGGAGAGCCCTCGCTGCTGAGGGGGATCGCGGTGCTGAGGAGTTCGGGCAGCGCGGATGATGAAAGACCGCGAGGGCTGCCCGAGGCGATGGTGCTGGAGCGAGGAAGGTGGGCCAGAGACCTCGCTGCCGTGCCCCTGGGTCGAGGTGGGGTGGCTGCCGTCCGAGAGGGAGCGGAGGAGTCGCCGCGCTTGCCGTGAGCCGGAGCCTGCTGCCATCCGCCTGAGAGGGGAGGAGCAGGGAGCGCGGGGCTCGCTGCCGGGTCCCTCAGAAGGAGGAGTCACCGCCGGCCGCCAGGGGGCGGAGGAGGATCGAGCGGCCCACCAGGCGTCCAGTGCCATCGCACAGCACCGCGAGGAAGAGCCTCTCGGCGGGCGGAGGGCCGAACGGCAGTGTGTCTGGGAACCGGACCAGAATTTTTTTTTCTCTTTTTTTTTTTTTCTTTTCCCTCTCTCCCCTCTCTCGTCCGCGGGCTCCTCGTGCTCCCGTCTACATTTCTCTCGCCTCTCTGTCCTTACCCCCAGGTGCCGCGGCCGCCGTGATCGCCCCCCCCCCGGGAAAGGGGGGGGGGGAGTAGAGCGCAGTCTCGGGAGTGCCCCCCGGCCTGCGAGGGGCGATGGGGGTATGTGGTGTGGCAAGCAGCGGGGCGAGGGACCGCGAGAGCGGGCCGGTGATTAATGTCAACGAGTGCCAGCTGCGTGGCACACCGGTCTCGTCTCGCGGCCATGTGACGGGAGCATAAAAGGAGGAACAGGGCAGCGGAAGGAGAGAGAGGACCAGGCCTGGAATTTTATGTTACGTTTTGTGTGTGTTTGCGGGCAGTCGTCCGTGAGGGGCTGTCCGCGGTTTTACTTTCATTTTGTTTCTTTACTTTAAATAAATGTTTGTTGAGCGTTCGCCGGTTCCCGCCTCCTTCCTTCCCATCTACAAACCGTATTACAATGACCTACACACAGCAACGGCTAGAGATAAACATCTTATTTTAAATTTTAAATATTAAGATATTGTTTTACACAAATGCATCGATTCGCTTCAGAAGGCCTTTATAAACCCAGTGTAAAGCAAGTTATTTGACTGACAGATTCATTTTTGTATCTTCTAAACAGAGGAACATTTACTGCTATTATAAAGATTTTTTTCGTCTGAAAGAAGAATGTCATATACACCTAGAATGACTTAAGGGCGAGTAAATCATGAGCTTTTTTTTATTTTTGGGTGAAGTAACCCTTTAAATTGTAACACAATTTCAGAATATTACTTTTTTACTCTATGTTTGATTAAATGAAATGATGGTTCATTTACAAAGTTTGGGAGGAGCACGTTAAAATATTCCATCTAACCAACTCGTCATCAGCAATTACCACATTCTATCAGCATGTGAGGAAGCCTGTATACACAGTCGACTCACCGACAGTTTTCAGCAACCTCATTTTTAGCTGGTTTCTACCACAGCCAGATGCACAGGGGGATTATTCCGGGTTCGGGCAAAAGAGCACTCTCCTTGGACAGCACGGAAAATACGCATACCATTTATTCTTTCTGACATATTTGTAATGTGAACTTTTAAATGCTCTTTTGGTAAGGACTGAGCTGTTTACACTGTTAAAGACTTGGATTCCCCATGTGCAAGTACATTAATCTTACAAGAGAAAAGATGCTTCACACCAGATTTCGATGGGTGTGTTTTTCCGGAGCAGCAATAGAGTTGTGCAAGTGTTTTTGTTTGTTCCCTGCATTTCGACGATGATGGTCAATAAACAAGTTATAGTTCAACTCCAGATTTGTAGCTTTTCTAATGCTGAAAGATGGAGCGGTTCCAGCTATTAAGGTTCACGGTCGTATGTTGGAAGCAGGCGGTGAGTATAAAACTGCTTCAAATGTCTTTGTGTTGTTAGCTATCGACTCGTTTATTCAAATGCGCTACTATTCTATTGTCTTTTTCTATGTAAACGCACTAGTCTGACGTGTAAAACAGTTCCGCTTGCTACTGCTATAAATACCATGCAATAGTCCATAAACCAAATGACGTGCTCATAAACCACGAGTAAACACACACAAATGTTGTAAAACTGCGAGCATGACAAGCCGCTAAGCATACATAAGTTACAGTACATTCCATTGAGACGTCCTGCTGTAGTCGTCGTTGCTGCTTCTCCTGTTCAATTTCAGCCTTTAGATCTGATTTTGATATCATATACTGAATCTGTATCATATACGTATGGCTAAATCTGATTGATCTCAATAGTTTATTTAGGATAAAGTTGTTGTTTTTTTTCTCCACATTTAGGGATGTCAGAGCTTTCAGACGCTCTCAATGGAATAGATGTGAGCGGTCGTCATTCTTTAGCTCCGCCCACACGATATACCTCCACCGCTCGTTTTTTTTTTTTTTTCAGAAAGACTCGGTACAGCCTATCTTTCTTTTATAAGTATAATAAAACTAAGATTTTTCGGAGATATGAAGGATGTTCTGCTCTATCAGTACTTAAGATTGACTGAAACTGAATACCCCCCCCCCCCCCCCATGATAAATATTTTCTAGTAAACAAATAACATGTATCAAGGAGTCTAATTTTGTTCATTGTATGATACATTATTTTTAAGAAACATTTGCAAAGACAGGTGTGCAAATTGTAGGCTTACTGTAGTAAATGATCATCTCTGTTTATAATCACACACCTGCAAACTTGCCAATAGACGGTTGTATTGACAATAAAACAGCTGCAGAGCTACCATTTATAATAAAGATGCAGCCACAGAAATAGACTACATGGAATATGACACGCTGGCCGAGTAACTGCTGCTTATACTGTACATCAGAAATGGGAATGATAATAGATGCCTTCTGTGTATGCTTCTGGTGTGAATCATGTTAAGCCATCAGTGCTTCAAACTGGTCCACAGAAGTATTCATCCCGGTGTGTATGCATTCTTCACATGTAAACAATCTCTATGCGTGTTCTCTGTTGACAGCATGAGACGACATTTTATCTGTAGCATGTAAAACCTCACGCGATGACACGGTCAGCTGTATTCTGTGATAAGAGTCTCGCCAGTGCCAAATCCAGCCGCCTCAGCAACACAAGCGTATGTTAGATGCTGAGCTGGCTTTTATCACCTTGGAGAGATAATCTTTTACTTCATTAATTTTTCTCAAGCTGTCTTTGAATGGGGTCTTCCTTCCATGTGAGACAGCCGATGCTCTGCGGCTGCTGTCATACAGTAATGTATAACATAGCCAGCAGCCCTTTGTTGCTTAGGTTTCCATGCAAACAGCATGTTAAACAATTCACTGAAGAGCAAACACATTTAAGCCCTTATGCTGTTGTCAGGGGGTTTCAGAGATGCGTCTCCGAAGTGATGATTTTTAAATTAGCGGGAGGATGCGGAGATAGCAATAGACGCTCAATGCAGACAGGGTTATTTTGGTTAGCAACAGGGGTTTGTGAACCTGCCCTCCACATTTGTCAGGCGTAATAGCTTTGTCGGTTATTCTACAGAGTCTGGCTGTGAGAAGCAGTGGAGGAGGTATTACTGTTTAGCTCACTTTATCATTGAAATGCAACAGGGCTGACTTTAATGCGGGCCCCCTACTGGACGCACTGCCGCCGACGTTCACGGGAGGCCAGCGCTGCATACATCAGCACATGACACGAGACGGAGGCGGAAAACAAAGTAAGCAATTACAGGACTATATTACAGTGAGAATGCATTTACTTATAGGAAGACAGGTTGGAAAAATGTTCAATGACTTTTAAAATCAGTAAGACGGCAGTGAATTGAAGCCTGGGAAATGTGCCCGTACTGTTTCAGGCCCCAGTGGGAAATGTTTAAACATTGTGCTTTATGTGGATAGAATTGATGCTTTATTCCTGGGGTTTAGAGCAAAAGAAAGTTTTACAGCGCCGTTCAGTCATGAGCCAAAGTACTTTGTGACTTTGAGTCAAACCAATGTAACGTTAGCTTAAAGTCAACATGAAATGACATTCACAAACCAGTTAAATTCTGTAATCTGACATATTTCTAAGTGAAAGCATATTCAGTGAGAAAAAAAAAGTGTTTTTATTTTATTCTTTTTTTACAGCCAGATGTACAGTTAGTCAGATGTAGTTCGGTTTGTCTGCAGCCCCATCTTCAGCAAACTGTGATGCACTCTGTATTCTATTACCTTTCCATTAAACCAGCAGTTACTTCTTGACTTCATTAACTTGAACAACAGTAGCTCATCTGTTTTATCGGACCAGGACAGCCTTTGCTCCCCACGTGCATCAATGAGCCTTGGCCACTTATGAAGCCAGTTCAGCACTGTTCCTTCCTTGGACCACTTCTGACCGGGCCGCGTTATCCTAATGGGCAACATGGGCTGCAGCCCAGGGCCCCGAACACCAGGGGGCCCCCGAGACAATTCTCTTTTGCGTTATCCTTTTTTTTTTTGGATCGATCATAGGTATGCGTACGTTGAGCATCATTGTCACACACTCGAATCAAGTCACAGCGGACACCCAGTACATCGTCACCTCAACATGTTGAATGAAAATATGACAGTGGCAGTTGCGGATCTAGCGGGGTTTCAACTGCCACCCTAAAAGAAAGACCATTGGCACCCCAGCAGGCAGCTATGTGTATCCCAAATTCCCAATGCATAAAAAATAAATTGTTACTCTACCAATTTACATTAGCGGCGCTTCAAATGTGATGAGATAATAGCAATAAAACACGTCTTCCTATTATTGTGTAGTAGTCCAACAAATAACTCCTATGAACTGCTTAGATCGGCAACGCAAATAGTTTGATCACGAATAGATCACCTGTTATACGTCCCAATGTTAACGGATTTCAGCTTTCTCACTACACACGGATGCGGTCCGGCAGTGCTTTCCAGGAGCGGTGCATCTGCAGCAGCGCGTTGATCGTTTCTACCCCGAGTCTATTTTGTGCAGGGCCCCGCAAAAGCTTAGCCCAGGGCCCCACAAAGGCTTTACACGGCCCTGTTGATAGATACTGACCACTGTAGTTCAGGAACACCCTACAAGAGCTGCGGTTTTGTAGATGTCGTCTATCCCAGTCGTCTAGCAATCACAATTTGGCCCCTGCCAAAGTCACTCAAATCCTTACACCATTATTTCTGCTTCTAATACATCAACTTTAAGGACAAAAGGTTCACTTGCTGGATAATATATCTCACCTACTAACAGGTGCCGGGATTAAGAGATAATCAATGTTTTTCACTTCATAATGTTACAACCATTATTGTTACAAACATTAAAAAAGTTACCATAGTAAAAGTATAAACATAGTACCATAGGAAAAAACTGTAATATTGAGTTAATACATATAAAAAAATAAAAAAATAAATAAAATAAAAAGCACTGCACCATGTTGTGGCATCATTGATTCTTACAGTGAGTGACGACATGCTCACCGTTCCAACATGGCGGTGCACTGATGTGTCTGAAGTAGGGGTGTAACGATTCGTTTTAACAACGATTCGATTCGTATCACGATTTGAGGTTGTCGATACGATTTAAGGACGATATTGGTTCATTTAGAACGAGATGATCCGACATTATTCAGTGACTTGAAATCGATTCAGTAACTTTTTAGCCAAAAATTTAAAATCAGTGTGACTGTTTTATTTCAATCGATTTAAATCATTGGTAAAACGAATCGTTACACCCCTAACCAGCAGCGACTTACTGGACCATGCCAACTAGCTAAACTGCAGGTATGTTCTGTTTTTCATCCTTCTGAATTAATTTAATCTGATTTCAAATTGAATTCTGTTTATAGAAACTCTAAACAGCACAATCCGATTTACATATTCTTTTGCTGGTACGTTAAATGTACCAAACAATACGTAAAGGTGCACTATGTAGGATTTTTGCAGTAAATTATCCAAAAAACCACTAGGCCGGTGTTATATATTTTGTTCAGTTGGGTTCTTACAATATCCCAAATGTTTCCAACTATTCGAAAATTGTGATAAAACTGATATTTTAACCAAGGAAACTGGGGGAGTCACCTGTCAATTACCTCAGAAATTGTATTAAATTTATTTGTCAGAAACGCTTTACTCTTACTGCAGTGTGAACAAGTGTCACAGCAGCCGCTGAGCGAACGCACAGAGTAACATCATAACATCATTTTAAACACACTTAAATGTATCTAATATTATAAACAGAGTTGCGCTACCTCATACTCATGACCTGAAAAGCAGAAATGGCGCCGACGTGTCCCGCCATAATAAAATGAGCTGTGTTTTGCGCAATCATCGCTCAAGCGGCCTTGCTCAGCTCCCACAACCCTCAGTCCTGCTCTACTTCATACTACAGTAACGTTAAAAATCGCATCCATGATCATGATTTGTGCCCGAGTCCTATCCCGGTTCTTTTCCACTGGCTGTGAAGTGAAGACCACATGTCCCAAGATTCTGTGATCAAACTTGGCGTCATCAAACTACGCCTTTGTTTTGAATAGGCGCCCTCTAGCGGATGGAAAAATGACATAGTGCAGCTTCAAGTGAATGCGCAGTGCCCAGGTGCTGTGTTCAGAATTGGAGAAAGCAACTGTGATGTCAGCAGAGCTACAGCATGTATTATTGTCTATTTTGGCATTCATGGCATATCTTAATCTTTTTTTTATTATTATTATTAGGAGGCAAAGTATTTTTTTATATACTAGCAAACTGCT